>NW_019104043.1:0-177844 GCF_001856785.1 Myzus persicae
TATATATAAAAACAATTTATAATATTCTTTAAAATGTTCAATTTTTTTTTATTGTTGAATCTTATATTATAAAGTCAAACAATGATGAAATGTAAAACCGATATGTGAAAGGATTATTTTACTTAAAAGATATCTCGCAAATCCCAAAAACGATACTTTCTGAATGCATTTATCTATGTCGTTAGTTGGTCTGAGAGATGAAACAAATATTGAGCCGACATTGTTTTAAAATGTATATAGTTTTAATGTTTTATCTTTTATAGGTCTTTTAAAAGCTGATAATTTTAAAATAATACACATGCAAATACATTCATTACATAGATTTTTTTAAATACATTTCAAATGCTTTTAAGAATAAATACAAATACTTTGCGTGTATTTAAATACTTTTGAAACGAGCAAAAAGAAAACTCATTTTATTCAAAACAATGTAATGTGACATTCATCTAGGTATTATTAGAACTTTTTTTACCTCCTTCATAAATGTATACCAAAAAATGAAATAATCATTAACGGGACATTGGCAACATGGGCCATTGGGTTTACAAAATATAGTTTAATAAATTACACAATTAGTATTATAAATAAAATAATTATCAAAAACACTTGAAGACTGCAGACAAATAATTGTTTCGAATTAAAAATATGAATACATCCAATACAGTATTTAAATACATTTAATCAAATATTTTACAAGACTGAATTTAATGAATTTGAAAATATAGAATTTTATTATTATATATGTCTTAAAAATTGAGAATATTTGTGTGCCTCCTTGTATGATTATTTTATGTAATTAGTTCTTAATTCTTAACGTTGATTTTATTTCTAGTGGACGAGATGAAACAACTAGCAGAGGCATTATTGCAGTGTAAATCATTCAGAGAGCGACAAGAACGTCTGAGTGAATCTCTGGATCAACTGTCATTCAACTATCCTGATCTATACACTGTGTTATATAGAGAGATGAAAAAAAGAGAACTGGACGCTAATGATCCAAATAAAATTACTAAATGGTTAAAAAATCCATCGTCAAAATCATTTGTAAGACTTCATGAAGCATTGATATTGGTAAAAAATAACAACATAATGGCCAAAGAGGAGTACACGTACAATTTAAGACGTATGCTAAGCCAAACAATTGAAAATGGTACCAACATTGAGGCTGCAGTGAAAATATGCCATTTGATTGAGAGATCACCAAACCTAACCGTTATTCACGAGTGAGTTTAAAGTTTGATTTTTTCAATACATTTTTTCAACTAGTAATACCATTTTATAAATTTTTAGGAATTTGAAACATCTAATTCGCCAAGTAAGTCATCTGAACAACAATCAACGCCACATGCCGACAGAAACCTTGACAGAAAGCTTTTGGCCAAATTATTTTAGACCACCACAAGCAGACCGTTTCCAAACATTTAATATTCGGCCTACTCAACTCGAAAACACACCGGTTTGGCCAAACATTTTGCAACCGACAAATTTAAATTCTGTTCCTGGTCTACCACACTTTAGAAGTAAGAATTAATCATTGACCAAGTTACAAATTTCAATGTTTAACCATGATGTACAATTTGTTTTTTTAGTGGAATGTTTTGGCTACAACCATTTGGAAATGATTGCAAAGACTAACAGTTCCACGGCTTTGGGAGACTCGCAGTCATTAAACGACCTGACGATTCTCGATCAAGAAATGGATGGAGCAGTTGCTAAGTGGCTTTACTACTTGAAACTACATAAATACCAATGGTTCTTCAACAGCCTCAGTTATCTGGAAATTGAATTCATTGATGAGGACAATATTGATGATTTCATAGCTAAAGTTAACAAAAATACCATTACAAAAGGGGCACAAAAAAAGATATGCTTATCGACAAAGGCATTGAGGGATCGGTCACAAAAGTTGAACCACTTATTATTGGTAATATTTTGAATACACTCATGGCTTTTGGGCAAACAAAAATGAATTAATTACTTTTGATTACAGACTTTGGATTTGGAAGTTACTCCAAATGAACTGTGTGAATTCATGTCGTACATGCGAGATATATTACATTATCCCATACCGAACAAGAATTGTGTGGTTGGCGACCAATTACAACAAGACATAGTCCTTGTCATGGAGAAACTGCTAAATCAACTGCTAGAAAAACTTGGTAAGGTTCGTTCTTTAGTCGCCCAGAGTCTACTCGGAATGTCTATCAATAAATACTTGGAATGCACCTTATTAATAATCGGCAATCAAACATTCATGAAACAGCAAATTGACAAGTCATTGATGTTTGCCGAAACTTTAAAATATAGAGTCCACAGAATTCCTAGAAATTTTAACTAATGTTTTCATTATTATTCAAAAGCTTCATATTACATATGTATATTTTAGTTTTATTATTATTGTTTGTGACTGATGATTCCTACTCGATTTATTTTAATATGATTGTTTTTTGATTTACTTATAATTTATTTAATTGTTTACGATCTTAATTTATTTATATTTTTAAGTAGATGCGTGTTGTATTAAATTGTTAGTATTCATAATTGTTGTTGACTTAATAATTTGGTCATTTAAATGATTTGAATAATGTTATTGTCACCAGCAGAATTTTTTAATTTGCAAAACATTTTTTTCTTTTACTATTTTACGTAACCAAAAGACTTTGATTTGTTTTTTTATTTTTATTGTTTTTTGTTAACTATATTGAAAATCTATTATGGTTTTTTTTTTTTGATTTTGTGCTAATTTAATGTAATTGTTCTGTTTTAAATGTTTTACATTAATTACCTATTATTTATTGACCACTACGTATGTAATCATCACAAGACTTAATTGTTTATTTTAGTATTATTATTTGTTTATATTTATAGTTTAAAGAGATGATTTTTTAAACTTTTTTTTTATTCGTACTTTATATATGGTTACTTGGTTTGATATAATATTTGTTCACAAAATTACTAGATTATTTTATATATGTTTCATATTAATATAGACTTTTTTTATTAAAATTTTGACTACTGCCATAATTTATTGATTTGAAAACTGAGGGATAAGTTAATTTTAAAATGATCAAAATATGTATGTTATTTGACTGAACTTTTATTTTACAAGTTTAAATACAACAACTAGGAGTATACAGAATGTATTCCTCTCCAGATTAAAATGTAACACATACCTATTATTTGTTGTTCATTGTTTTTCACTCTCTAAGTAGGTGACATAGCAATAGGATGAATTCATATACATTTTAGTTACATTTATACATTTATGGGATTTAAAGAGTTGGATTGATACAACATGTGTACTATTTATTGTCGTTTCGCTAACTCAATTATAATTATTTTTTAATCCATAAATTGCATAATATTAATCAACGGATTTAATTGTTATATGTAAACTTAGTGTTCAATGTTGTAATATATTTTTCTCATAGGAAATTCATATACAGTGAATCCTCCACTAAAGGACACCTCCCAATAGCGGATGTTTTTTGGGGAACGGGGACATTTTCACTACTTTTCAATAGGAAAACCTCCGAATAGCGGGCTCTCCGAATAACGGACATTATTTTTTTAGGGAATTTTTAAAATAATGGTAAATCCCTAATCATTATTTGAAAATATAATCTGTAATATGCCTATCTGTATCTCCATCTAACGGGCACCGATGATCCTGATGAGCCCGATGAGCCCGAAAATGAGGAAGAAGACGAGCCTGCAGAAGCAGAAACTTCAAAATATCAAATTACAAGTTTACAGGATGCTTTGTCTGCTGTAAAGAGCGTAAGTCATTTCATTTCATCAATAGAGGTAAAGAGCAATTCTATTTTTACTTCTGCTGTAACATTAGCGAATGATATTACTAATGAGATTGTACAGAGACGGTGTAATTATAAACAGACAAAGCTCACTGATTTTTTCAAACAAAAATAATTTAAAAATATGTATTTTGTATAATTTTAATTGTAATTGTAAAAATATACTATAAATAATAATATGTAATTTGTAAAAATATAAAAATGTAATGATAAATATTAAATAATAATTTTTGTTTTTGATTGTAAAAATATACTTTAAATAATAATATGTAATTTGTAAAAATATAAAAATGTAATAACTTACAATAAATAATAAGTAAAAACATTACATATATGTATATTTACATACATAGTACATTATTATACAAATAAATTTCAAAAATGTATCCCCTCTGAATAACGGACACCTCCGAATAACAGACAAAATTTTGGTGACCAAGAGTGTCCGCTATTCAGAGGTTTCACTGTAGTAATACATTTTTATCGTCATCTCTTTTGTGGTCTATAAATCACTGAACAGTTTTTATAAAGTTATAACCATTTTATATAGCATAATAAATAATCATTAATTTTTTTTTTCATAAAATAATTCATACAATTAATTGATCAATTAAGTCATTGTTGTAGTATAGACTACAAAAATTTAAGTTTCAGCCTTGAAGAGCCTCTAATTTGTGTGATTGAAACATATTTTATCAAAGAAATAGAAAAAATATACACATTCATTCGATATATTATCATAACAATTTAGTTTGATTTATTCAATAAAAATATAATAGCTCTATACTCTATTTAACAAAGTTGAACATATCATGGTGTTTATCAACTAACTACAAAAAGTATTAATGCTAAGTTACTAAAACTAAACATAAATCAAGAATATATTTTAAAATAATTATATTCTTAAAAATAATGATATATTGTGAATAATAATTCTATAAATCTATATAACCTACAACAAATATAGTAAATAATAATATGAAAAATAGGACTACAACTTAAGTAGGTAGTTTAACTTTTATATAATTTCACCATTTTTTTGTTTTAAAGCACCATAAGTGTCTGTAAACTTATGTGTCATACACGATACACTTAATGAATATTTTAATATATTTTAAACACATGTTCACTATGTTGTAGGTTTTGATCAATATACATTGTATAGGTATATTTTTTACTCAATAGTCAATGTTGTATATAAATTAAAGCTTAATATCATATGATCTTCATATATCACTACTCAAAATATTCTAACACTGTAAAAATAATTTTTAAAGTGTTTACATAATATGATAATAAACAGTAAAATATATTGAAATATCAATATTTTAGCTACATACTTTCACAATATTACAATATTAATCAATAGGTACTACACAATTTGTAAATCTGCATGGCTTGTAACAATGTACGAATACATCAAGAACAAATATCCAAGGTCAAATTATACACAGGTTATCACAGACAAAACGCAATTTTTTTTCAATAATAATTTCAATCCAACATTATTTAATATTGGACCAAACGTTGGTGTTATGGAATTACAAATATAAAAATCAAATTGACAGAATACAATCTATAACAAATGGACTAAATTATAAAAATGTAACGGAAGAATTCATTTCACTGAAAATTAAAAACATGTTTTGATAATTTCAAAGAGAAAAATGAATATGTGATATAGAAATAAAACCCGAGAACCTATATTATTTTATCCAGAATTTGGTATCGCATATTACAAGTTTATAGGATATACTAGGGTCATTACTTAAGTTAACTAAAATACAATTTGTCTGGATACATTTATACAACTAAATTAAAATTTGGCAATCATTTCATAACTGGTTCTTGATATATTGATTTATAATGCTTATAGAAAATAGTATTAGGTATTCAAACATTGAATTGGAACATAGAAGGAGTTGTTTTTTTTAGTACAAATAGTTTGAATGGAAACCTAGAGTTTTGTATAGCTTCTGGCCTTGAGAATGGTGGTCCGCTCAGACGTTCAAAAGTATTATCACGTTTGGGAAAATTAATTGCTTTTGTTTTTAGATCTATAGACTTTTTACTAGGACTAACTACCGGTACAAGGTTTTTGTTCCAATTCAAGTCTTGATTAGTTTCTGGTTTGGGTAAGTCTACAACAAATTTCTTGAAAGTTGAAACTTCTTCAACTAGTAATCTTCTCGGAGGTAAAGGTGGAGCCATTCTTCTTGGTGGTATAGGTGGTCTGAAAGATCCATCTATTTTACTCAGTCGAGGTGGAACTGGAGGAACATCGTTATTTTTTCCTAAAGTAAATGTTACTGGTGCGAAGACAGAATCATCTGCATCTCTTTTATCCATTTGAATAACTAAAGAACTTGATGAACTTAAATTTCTTCTGCCTTGGACATCCATATCTTTGGAGGATACTGATGGCACTCGTATTTTAGACTTTAAGCCGGGTGATTTCAGATTTAAGTCTGGCCATTTTCGTGGATACTTGGGAAATTGTTTGCTATTTCTTGGTTCAATTTCTAAAGATTTTTCATACAAATAGTTACTAATATCTGTATCTTTCATATCATTGAAAGGATTTAAGTTCTCTAAAAACTTTTTTATTTTAGGCTCGACATTTAAACAGTATGGTTGATTTTGATATTGCTGGATTTCTCCAATAATTTCTGCCACTTTTCTCCGCTTATTGAAATTTATTAAATTTGGGTTGTTTGTCAAACAATCTGGATTACCTTCTTCAATATGTAATATATTTGTTAAATACATACCAATGAATGGGACACATGGTGGATTTATACTTCTTAATTTATCTTGATACTTTCTAAAATGATTATTACTCAAATCTCGAGCTTCTTCTAGAGCTCTATCAAGTCTAGCATTGACTGACTGCATTGTAAATTTTAGGCGAAATACTGCAGCCGAACTCATAGCTGAAAGAACACCTAAGACACCATTGAAATTATTTAGTTCGTCTAAAGCCATCATTACTTCAATAAATCTTGACACAACCGCTACTCTCTCTTCAATATTTTCACATTCAACAACAGCTTTTTCAATCCAACGACTAAAGTTTGTAGTACGTTTGATTAATCGAAGTAAATTTGGAGAATTTATTTCTTTGTCTTTTTTAGTCCATACAGATCCAACCAACTCTGAAGGTTTAACTGCTCTATAATTTTCAGATTCAATAAGAGTCAACTGTCTTGCAAATTCAATAGGATGTACAAGTAGAATGTTAAAATCATCATTTCCATTAAAATCCATATGTACTTCAATTGCTGGTGGTGGCGAATCAAATGCAAACGTTATTTCTTTTTGAGCTTCAGAAGTTTTTCTTTGAATTATTTTAATAACTGAATCCGCCCATTTTTTCATTGATTTTCCATTAATTGATTCTATAAATGCATGCAATTTATCTAATAGATACGGATCACATTGATAATCATAATAGTGATAGTCGACCCAATGCCTAATCACATTTAACACTCTAAATTGAACAGGTACTAAATATTCTTTTTTAAATCGTTTTGTTTCATCTCGAAGACTTACTGAATCCATTGTTATACCAAAAGGCTCGGGAATGTTATACCTTTCGATTAGGAGATCCATTAATTCATGAGGTGAACAAAAACTGCGATATGTTGTTAAGAATGTTTTTACAAATTTTGGATCAGCATAAATATGATATGTCAATCTTTCTATAAGTTTCAGCAAAATGGCACCTTTAATAAGAGGAACACCATTATTTTCCTTTTCCTCAAAAATTATGTTAGACCGAGAATCAGGTTCAACAAATCTGTATTCTTCAATTGAAGGTAACCGTAAGGGAAATTTTTTATCTTCATCAAGTAGTATACTGTTTAAGGTTCTGTCTAGCATACTTTTTGTGTTCAGCATAATTAAATCGGCCATCCAATTAGCTTTATCTTGAAAAGAATTGGCAACTAATATTACCGGTGGCTGTAAACGAGGGACTATTTCAAAAAAGTTTTTTGTCTCGTCTGTATCATCTCTATCAACAATTTCCACTTTTCTAATAAATAATTTTTCTTTTAATTTGAACTCAGATAAACCACCAACAAGTTGAGAGCTGACCGATACTGAAGTTCTTCTGCTATTTGATTTACATAAAAGAAGAACACCATCAAATAAGATTGCTTTACGCTCTGAACAACGCTTACCTCCACTTGAAACTTTTACAAGTACTCCTTCTCTTATGAACTCTGTGCAACATTGACCCATATCTTTACCATCCCAACCATCAATAGCTTTTTGCATTTCATTCAATTTTTCAATGGCTAACAATCGTCTAGGTGTTGCATTAATTTTGAGTCCAAATTCTTTGACATTATCTGGTAAGTTAACTTGATTTGCAGCTGATGTCATTTGTAATTGTAAGGGTCTCAAAATGCCTTCTACTTGTTCCAAACACTCTCTATCATGCTGGGAAGGAGAAAGTTGATGTAAAATTCTAAAATACTCAAAATAGAGAATACAATGCCACAGGGGTAAAAGTAATAATTTTGGAAAATAATATTTTACAGCTTCTTTAAAACCATAACCAGCTGATTGAAGTAAATTTGAAACTTCTGGTTTACCGATTAAATTCCAAAATATATCCCTACATTGTTTTTTAACAATATCATTTGCATAGCGTGCAAACACATCAAATTCAGCGGCTTCTGCTAACTCTTCAATACAACAACCAACTGTAGCTGATTTATCCTCTGCAATTTCCAATATGTCTTCAATAGAACTTAAAAATAGAGCAGTAGTCTTACATATGTCTGTAATATTGTTGAACATATTATCCAATTCTTGACTGCTACCTACAGGAATGATACGATCAATTTCTTCTTTGAAAATTTTTAAAATTAAATGTAAATCTCTAATAAGTTGTCTTTCATCGTGCATTAGATCTCTTATGACTTCTTCATAAGTAGTAGTTTTTGGAATTTTATCAATACCTAATTCAGACAGGTTCAAGTCACCATTGTTGTCATGCTGGCCAAACAAGTCCATTAATACTTTATCACCACATATCGCGACACAGAGGTCTTGGTAGCTGATTTCTACACGATGTATATTATTAACATAGTTACCAGCTAATTTTAAAATGTCAGCTGCCATGTATTCTAAGACAGCTGTTATATAAAGAGCTACTGGATAGTCTAACTTGTATTGGAGTATTTCCTTTTGCACTAAGTTATGAATTTTATCGGTTGGTAATATTAAAGGGTGTTTTTTCTTGTTCTTCTCTATTGCCTCATTTGCATCTTTAATAGCCCACTTGTCTATTGGCTTAGGAAACCATCGTTTTACTTGGTCTTCAATGTCAAATACAGTGTGAGGTGGTGATGACCTTAAAGTCAGTATCTCCAGACATTGAACAACTAGCATTTCGACACATTCTAATGCTTCGTCGCTCACTGTTAACAAAGGGTGCACCAAATCGGCGATCTTCCTTAATGATCCAATCAACAGCCCTTTCCATTTCGTTGGATTGCCTTGTATACACAGACATTTTTCGATTTCCGCTTTGGTGAACGAGTTGGAGACCATCTGCTGGCCAGGAAAAAACGATATACTTACCCGATCTCCAAAACGGGGATAATAATGTTAACTTGTATAGTAATAAAAAACAAATTAAATTTTAAAATAAATTACTTGTTCATCGTTATTAACTGTTGTCTACTTGTCTGTCAACTTTCATTGAACATTGAAATTTGAAAGCTTTGAAATCAGAACACACAATGTTCACATAGGTACCACGAATTAAGACGATCTTAACTATCTTAATTTGTGATAGCCGCCAGACGATAAGTACTAATAAATAAATAAATAATTTTTTATATTGTTATAATCTTATTATTATTATTGTTTACTTTATCATCAGCTACGGAGTTCATAAATTTATTTTGTGATTGTCATGGAGTAAACGGTAATTTATGGTGTTTTCTCTTCCATAGTTAATCTCATAAAAACTCAAAATACATACTTATATCACACTATAGAATATACTTATAAGTTATAAGTTATATTATAGGTAATTATATACTTATATGCCTATTATGCCTATTATACCTATTTAAAATAATTTATAGCATATACCAATAATTATAGCAAATACATTAGATATACATATACTATGGTCTAAGATAGTAGTACTTGATTATAGTTCGATAGTTATTTTTGATTATAGTTTTTTATGTTAGTTACCTACCTATTTACTAGCTGGTACTTCGTTGAAGACGCTAAACAAGGAACAAGCAATATTACAAAAAGCTCAAATGATAAATGGGCAGCCAGGTAGCTAAAAGGTAAGGATTTCCTAAAGGGTATAATCAGTTTAGGACAGAGGTATTCAAACTGTGCGTCGGGGCTCCCAGGGGCGTCGCGGGAGTTGTCGAAGGGAGCCGCGTAGTATAATTGAAAACCAATAAATATTTTTACGAAAAATGTTTACTATTATCATTGATGCACACCGGTTGGGAAACGTTGAATTGTCTACAACAATCATTCGCTAAATTTAGCTTTAATTTTTTTATTTATGTAATATGGTAAATAAATAATAAAATATAAATTACATTCATATAAACATTTATTTTTTTGTCATTTATAATTTGGGAGCCGTCAACATTTTGTGAAGACTTAAAGGAACCGTGTGATGAAAAAGTTTGAATACCTCTGGTTTAAGGAGTTTATAGGTCTCATACATTTTTCATTACATTTTATAGATTGAAATGAAGCTGTAATAAAGCTTGTAATAGGTACGTATGTAACCCAGTGGCGAAGACATGAAACGTAGATAGGTGGTTAAACACCCCCCACCATTGACATTTCCACCTTTAATAAATGTATTATGTATATATTATTTATATACAAAATGGCGAAAACTGTATAAAACTTAGTTTAATTTATGCTTAATACTTCCAATATTTTTGTAGTATATATTTTACTTTAAGATAACTATAAAACATCAAAAAAATGTATTTTGAGTGAATGCGATTTGTCTATGTTACACACTTCCATGTGGGTTAGAATTAGTAAACAAACAGTAGGTACACTGAAATCCTCTTAAAGAATTAATTTAAATTACAGTGTTTGTCCCAAAAGGCCAAAAATAAATATTTCTTGTGCAAAATTAAAAAATAAACTACTTTGGTTAAATAAAATTTAATTAGCTTAATACTTATATATTTGTTTTCCTTCCTCTCAGATGAATTTAAATTATTAATATAAAGTCAAATAATAATAAAATATAAAACCGATATATCAAAACATCAAAAATATAGTTCTTTATAATTTTTGTTGTGGGTGGTTTTACTCTAAGATTTCTTATAAATATAAAAAAAATGATTTTGCGTGAATACGTCTTGTCTATGTTGCGCTTGGGCTGGAGAGAGAAAATTAGAAAACAAACGCTGAGGCTGAGCTGACATAATTTTAAGCGAGTATATTAATATTATACTTTAAACAATCATTTATCATTATAATAATATATGATGATATAACTTTAATTTATTTAATTTAATTGAGTGCTTAAAAAGTTGTACAAAATTGTTTAAACTGAGCTACAGAAAAAAGTAGGTATACGTATAATACACCACATACACGTAAATTGTCCAATTAGTAGGTATTTAGTAGTTTTAAAAAAAATCTAATTAAATAAATTGTTAAATTATTTGTTAAAATTATCGGGTGACGAACATTTTGCAATAAATATTTTATTGTTATTTTTATTGTTAGTTTGCTTGTGAGGTAATCCCAATAATCATTGAATGAATTTTGTAAGCTGACCGACTTACCGTTATTACACCTAATATCGAGCAATCTGCTGAATTCAAGTTTTAATTCTCTCGCGTCCCGAAACATGATAAAAATACGACTATTTTTGTACGGCTGTATATTAATACTTGTCGAACGAAAATATAATAATTTATAACGCATTAACCATTCACTAACAATTACGATAATAATGATTAAAATTAAAAAATTGTACCTTTGAATCGTGTTGTTATTCAGTTAAATATTTAATTGAAAAAAGTCAATAATATCATTAGTACTATACATTTTTACTTTATTTTCCGTTTTCTGTTTTTGATCTTTGAATTTCATGCTGCAAATGGGTAGGGAAATTGAATACTGGTTGGTGATCCGCAAAGATTAGTCGTTGTATTGTAATATTGTAAATATACTTCTGTCTACTGTATACATACTTGGACTTGATAAAGTTTCAATTAAATAGAAACGTGTGTATGCTGTGTATACATAAAAGTTTTATATTTATGTGTATACAAGGGGGAGGGTGAATCGCTTGTGGTGCGTGTTATTGTAGTTTACATATTATAAATATAATATATGACAATTGACCAATATTTGCTGCAGTTTAATGATTGACGCACCCTTAGTGCGCTAAAAACATACACACACACACACGCGCGCGCGTATTATTATTATTATTTATTATTCATGATGAATAAATATATATATAAATTGTGGTTCATTCGGATTTCGGATGAACCTGCGCGGGACAGGACATTTTGAGGTTTTCGAGGACCGAGATTACAGAGAGGGTCGTTCGCGCCTCGCAGTCGGTTGTATCATTACTATAATACTATTGTGCTATTATTTTGTATAGATCGGTGCGAGACTTATGATTATTATAATATGAGCACTGCTATAGAAAATACATTTCCCTACATTCTACATTTCCATGGTGTGTTGGCACAGGTGATTTCATATGATATTTTAACGTTATTAAAAGCACTGAAATTCGTGCCATTATCTTGTAAGTCTTAGGTAGGTGCCTAAATAAATAACTTGCACCTAAATTATGTCTCAATGAAAAAGCTTTACATATGCAGCTAAATGAAAAAAAAGTAAAATACTATTATAAACGTAGCCATAAAATATGCGGTATCAAATGAAAATGAAGTAAGTATAGATAAAATTCTACTTCCACTTTAATAAACAAAAAAAAAAAAAATTTTCAAGTAAAAGTGATATCAAAATATAGTATTTTAGGAATCACAATTTTTATAAAACCATAAAGAAAAATACTTTATTATTATTCGAAAAAATAATAAATATATATTTTACTTTAAGAATTATATTTGTATGTTGTATTTGTTTTTGTTTTAATTAAAAAAATATATAGGTATATATTTACATAGGTAATACATAATAATATGTCCATCATGTAAATTTTAATTTTTATGTTCATTTGTAATTAGTAATTACTATTAAGATAATACTTTTTATCGATCGTCTTATCTTGATAGATTTTTTTTATCTGGCTTAAAAGTAACCAATGGATACACATATCCCTAATGGCAAATATACTTATACAATATAGTATATACCATACCTACTAATAATATAATATACCTATATGGCTATATACGTATCTAGTGCCTACACATATGTAATTGGAATATTATTTTTTGCCGATGCATTTCGAGACTGACTGACGACTGACGATGTAAGAGATTGGCTTTTTTTTCGTTATTCAATATTCATATCCTTTGGGGTGTTCAAGTTACTGTTTTCTTTGATTCTGTCATACCAAATTTTTTATTTTGAACAAAACATATCTCTATTATCGAAAATATATCGTTAATATTGAATATATTCGAAACTCTATACACATTTGATGGGGTTTTTTATAATTTAATAATCTATAATAAAACAAAAAGATTGAATTCAGACAAGGCAGACATGATTGCGTTTAGTGGTTTATGTAGGTGGTACTGTGTTAAATATTTTGGTTAACGTAGACAAATTTTTAAAATAAAAAGGTAGGTACACACCGTGAAGTTTTTATAATAAACTTTGTATATTGTTAGTTTTAATTTTGTTACCGTCTATTTATAGACACAAATTAACTGGCAATAATTAAATTACTAATTCAACTTTTTAATATCTAAATTAGTACCTAAGTTAACTATTAGAAAATAGTTCGTAGTTTAAAAAATATTTTTGATTATACGTATTCTATATTGTGTTCCATTTATTTAATGTTATCCAAATAATAGGTACCTATTTAATAATTTTTGTAACAGGTACCATTTTAAATTCACAATAATTTATTATCATATTATATTACAAATAATTTTGCTATTAAAAATATAAATATAACCAACACCAGAATAAAATAATTAAAAATAATCACATACCTTTACAACCTATTATCTAGCCTAGTACTAGAGTTCTTAATTCCATGAATTTGGAAGTCCTTGGATCGATGATTAAAAAGTGCAGGTTACCGAAACTTGAAATTAATAGTATCAAATGGAAATACGACTTTTCCTGAAATTATGACGAAATTAGTATTTGCTTGGACGTATATACAGCAAAAAGCAAATTTTACAATTAACATTAGGTGTTTTTTAATTAGTTGGGTTTCATAGATCGATCGTCGAAAATTCGATCTGCCTAAAAACAAATAGTAAAGTATATAATGCTCACGATTACATGATATAAAACATTTTTGATTTTTTTCGTAATTGGTGATCGGGTTTTAAAGTCGACACAAGTGATTGGTACACATAGTCCACAGTGACTTATAGACTATACTACTATTATACTAAACACTAAACAGTAATTATACGCTAGGTGCCTAAGTCCATTGAACATGCGTTAGTGACCAATATTGGCGTTAGGGGAGAAAAAGACAACAGTAACATTATGAATATATAAGAATATTATTTACAAAAAGAATACTTATTATCCAAATAATATGATTGATCATTAATTATAATGGTGTGTAACATGACATGTAGTCTGTACATTTGAATATGTGAAATGTTATATAATTATGTACCAATAGGAAATATATAGGCAGGGTTAGGGACATCGTAATTGGTAAATTGGTACCGTTTGTTTCACGAAGTTACAAAGTAACTATTAAATTCTTCAAAGTTTGAAATTAGGTTTTTCATAAGACACAAAATGAACGGAAATTGTATAAAGGAAAAATTTAATACAAATCGAAACGTTTCTTTTTTTTTTTATTATTACTTTCAATAAAAATGCAATTACAATTTAAAAAGGAAATGTGACACGAAGAAAAAGAAATACGATCATTTTTCGCTGTTTCTTGGATCGTATCACAGACGAGTTATACCAATTATAGATGGATAAATAGACTATTCCACAGTTTTTACTTCATATTTTCAGAACTGAGTGCACGAAAATGTGAAATAATACCGTAACTTTTTATATAACTAACCTAACGAAATTTGGGATCACTGAAAGTATATATTGTGTCCCACGCTCTTATTATTTATTTACAACATACATTTTTGCCTAGATATACTGTATAATATGTATATGTGGCACGCAGGTATTTTTCATCTACATATAGATTTAATAATAATAATAATAACAATTTTCTTCATTTACGGAAATAAATTCCAATTACATAAAATATTATGTAATGACAGTATGTGTCGTGTGTGTACAGTGTATATAGTATGTGTAAAAAGTAATATAATATAGAAATAAGAGATCACAAAAATAATAATATATAAATATCAAATAACAAATATAGGTACTATCAAATATATTTGTATTTAAATTTAAGAATATTTAGATATAATATGATATGAATAACATACATAATTGTGAATACAGTGGAGTATAAATATAGATAAGAGAAAGAGAAGAGGGGATAATATAATGACAAAAAGCAACAAATTAAATAAAGTAAAGGTTAAGTTGATCAAATGTTTGACAAACTAAGTGGGGTACATAGTATTAAATAAATCTAAATCTTTATTTAAATTACCTACTTGCAGACATAAGTATATTTCCAGGGGTATACACCCTATAGTTTGAAGAAGTAGAGGAAAGATAAAACGTAGAATTATTTCTGGAATTAGATTGGTGAATTCTAAAATTTAAACCCTAAACAATTTTTGGGACAGTCAATAATATTATGTAATATAGCTTATACAAAAATGTACAGTTTCAGATAGTAAATATTTTATTTAGGGGCATTATTTTAAAGAGATCACAAGTAGTATCGTACCCAGAATGTGGAGTTCTTTATAGTGGGACTTATATGATAAGTATATTAAAAAGTTATTCTGGACAGTATGTTAATCGAAATTGGATGTAGGTAGTTAAAATGTTTCTCTGTGTATGGAAATTGAGCATATTTAGGTTAGGCATATATTTAGAAAATGCTCTCGTACTTTCTTATAGTAAAACGTGAAATCTTCTAAAAAGTAACAATTAAAACCAATTTTCTACCTAAACTTCCATTGAAGTTCCTAATCAGAACATTTTGTCTACCAGAAAAAGTGTTATAAGAGTTTAAGACACAAAATAAAAATTTTAAAAAATGATTGTAAAATCAATACATCACCGCTCCACTCAGAATCTAAAAGTGGTTAAGTATGTAACCACTTTACAATCTACAGACTAGGCACTCAGTGGATGTGCCCCCTCCCTCTGATTATTTTGAAAAGTATTGAGAATTTTTTATTTTGACATCATAAATGTGCTTTTTTTCTATACTACTTCTCCAGACACACACAAAAAAAAAAATCACAAAAAAAATTAATACATTCATCACTCCCTTTAATAATATAAAATAGACAAAGAATTTTTTTAAATTTAAACAATTAACTCTTACACTTTTAACTATAATTATTAATTATATTATATAGATCATTAAACGATTAAATATAAGTAGGTACGAAGTAAATATCTACTTATTTACCCATACAGAATAGAGGTATACTAGGTATAGGTAAGTGAATATTGATTATTATTATTCATTTGAACATTTCAACGTTTAGTATATAGGCCTATTATAGTTAATGCCCATTTCATCAACGCAATACGCATACCAATGTGGCAATCGACTGTCGTACCTATATTACTCCTCCTATATATTAATTTACTATAATATTCGCGCTTTGTGTGACATTTGTTTATTTATTGATACAATAATAATATTATTTTTCATACTGTCTACATAATATAGGTTACCTGTTTTTAATTTAAATTGCGGTGCTGCAGTTGTCAGTTTGCAACAAATTTTTTTTTTTTTTTTTTTTTTTTAATAAGATATATACAATCTGTACCCGTTAGGCACAATAAGAATATGTGATATAATATTTTGTACATGAAATCGTGAGGGAAGAAGCCAACCAGTGAAGGCACTACCTAATTGTATTTACATAAATATATATATATATATATAATATTTTTTTTTTTTTTTTTTTTTAATTTTTAATTATTTGGATTATTCATTTAGTAAGTCACGACACCAATTTCTTTTTAGTCGACGTGTTGGGTTGCCTGGAATTGTGCGAGAAGCTAAATTGGATATAAGGGGATTAGGATGATGTGGAAGTCTGTTGTGAAATCTTTTGTAGTATATTATGGCTTCAGCATGAACAGTTTTTATGTTTAGATCTGTGTGCAGAGAGTAGTTGGAGACATATGGTGGGGCTTTAGTGATTAATCTTAAAATTTTATTTTGAACGGTTTGGATTTTATTTACATTAGTTACTTTTGCATTGCCCCATAATTGTAGGCCATAAGTCCACATGGGCTTGATTAATGATTTATATATGAGGAGTTTGGTGTTTAATTTAGTGTGCTTGTTAGATATTAGTGATTTAACTGAGCGTAGTCGTTCATTTAGGGCGAGTTTTTTAGCTTTGATATGAGGTCCCCAGGTCAGGCGACGGTCAAAGATTAGGCCTAAGTACTTAACCGATTGGGATGAAGGGATTGGTATGTTATTAAGAAAGACTTCTGGGCAGGGAGGGAGACGAAGAGTGAATGTAGTATGAATGGATTTTGATTGGTTAACTTTAACTCGCCATTTATCATACCAGACAGACATTAGGTCAAGGTGGTTTTGAAGGTTTAAAGAAGCAATGTGAGGGTCTTTGTGTACTGATATAATTGCCTTATCATCCGCAAATTCAGCTACAGATGTTGTTTGAGAGGTAGGTTGGTCTGCTGCATATACATTGTATAGTATAGGTGAAAGAATGCCACCTTGAGGGACTCCTGCGCTAATTTTTTCAATATTTGAAAAGGAAGAGCCAAACTTGACTTGGAAGTGACGATCCGTAAGGTAAGATTTAATGAGTAAGAAATATGTTGTGGGAAGAAAAGCTTTTAACTTAAATAGTAGCCCTTCATGCCAAACCCTGTCAAAGGCTTGTGAGACGTCAAGGAACACGCACGAGCAGTATTTTTTCTTTTCAAGAGAGAACGAAATGGCGTCGACTAGTCTATGCAATTGATGAGTTGTAGCATGAGAGGCACGAAAGCCAAATTGCGTGTTCGGAATTATGTTGTTTGAAAAAATGTATGGCAAAATTCTTTTAAGAATAAGCCTTTCAAAAATTTTTGCGAAAAAGGGCAAAAGACTTATAGGTCGATATGAAGAGAGAATATCAGGTGGTTTTTTTGGTTTTGGAAATACAATTATTATTGAAAATTTCCAAAGTTGTGGGAAGTAAGCTAATCTTAGGGAGGCATTTATCAGAACTGTTAGCAGGACAATTGCTCTTTTTGGGAGGCATTTGGCAACTTCCGCAGTTATTAGATCATAACCAGGGGATTTCTTAAGGCTGTAGTTTTGAATTGCATTTTTAATATCGTTGGGAGTAAAAGATTTCGATGGAAGAGTAGGTGGAAGAGGGCTGTCAAGAAATCTGTTAACTAAAGCTGTGTGATGGGGAATTTGTATATCGGAATGTGGTGTGAAGATTTTTGCAAGGTGATTTTTCAACAATTCAGCTTTATCGGCGTCTGTAGAAGCTAATCCACCGGACGGATTTATTAGCGGAGTATTCGGGGCTTGATGTCGCAGGGACTTTTTTGTGGCTTGCCAAAGGCTACCGTCTTTTGATGACAAATTTGCCAGGTAGTTGGCTTGTGCTTGATTTTTGTGGCTCGAAAGAATTTTTTTTAAAGAGTTTGCCAGGTTGTTGAAATTACGCTTGAGGGATGGGAGGCGATATCGTTGATATAGGGCCCTTGCTCTGCGTTTGTTGGCTATTAATATGCGAATATATTCAGGGATCGAGGGGGAGTGGTTAAAGTGTTGTCTGTGAGAAGTGCTAGCATCCCATGCAGCAGTTTGAATAGCATTCGTGAAATTATTAATGGCATCATCAATTTCTTGGGTGGTTTTAAGACTAATTTTTAGGTTAATGTTTCGATCAACCGAGTCATGGAATTTTTGCTTATCAGTGGTCGAGTGGAAAAGCTTTGGTGGACAGGAACGAATTGGAGGAGCAGCACTAACAGTTAAAAGAACAGCGGAATGGTCCGAACTAGGTTCAAGCAGGTTACTAGTTGTATAGTAAATGTTGCTCGGTGTGTTGGAAACAAAAATGTCAAGTATATCAGGTTTTTTGCGAAGTGAGGTTGGCCAATAAGTTGGTCCAGGGGGAGCAAGAGCTTGGTAGCCTTTCTGAGTTATGAAATTGTGAAGTACATTACCTCTAGGGTTGTTTGTGCGGCAGCCCCAGTTGTTATGTTTGGCATTATAGTCGCCGCCTATAATAAAATTATGGCTAAGTGTGCTAAAGTAGTCAGCGTAATTTTGAAGGTTCATATTATGTCGTGGTGGAGAATATATTGCTGCTATTGTGGTCGGTACGTTGTTGAGGTACATTAATATGGCACAAGACTGTAAATTTGGTTGACAGAAGTTAGGAATGACTTGGTATACCAGGGAGGTTTTGATATAAATTGCAGCACCTCCATGCGCAGTATTATCTGGGTGGTTGGTTTTTAGCAGGTTATACCCAGCTATGGGAATATGGGAATATTTTGTGAAGTGCGTTTCAGATATTAGAGCAATATCGATACGTTTTTCTTGTAGTACTACCTGTAGTTCATTTTGGTGATTTTTGAGGCCGTTAGCATTAAATAGGAGAATTAGAAGTGAGTTACTTGTAGGAGATGACATGATTATTAATCTAGAAGTTTTGTGATTACTTTGGTTAGTAGGGCGATTAGAGGATTAATTAATTGTTTAAACTCGTCAATGAAGGTTGACATTATTTTGTTTATGTCTGGAGCAGGTGAAGGTACCGTATGATTGGAATGAGAATTGGAAGTAGCTTGGGCGTAGGTAGGAGTCGTCTCTGAAGGGTGTGTTGTGGAGGCTTTCACTGTGTGGGTATCTTGTACATTGGTATTTTTATAGCTAACATTATTAGATAAGTGGTTACTTGTTTTTGGATTTTTTCTTCGTTGTAGATCTTTATAGATGGTGCAGCCTTTATAATTAGATGGATGATCGCCAGAGCAGAGAGCGCACTTGGGTGGGGCATCACGGGTGTTCGGACAGTCTGATGATGAATGATGACCACCGCAGCGAACGCAACGAGCTGGATAGCCACAATAGGATTTAGTATGTCCGTATACTTGGCAATTAGTGCATTGGCTAATAGTTTTAGGCTTGTAGGGTTCCTCGACCTTTATTTTAGTGTGGAGAAGTGACGTGAGTTGAAAGATGTCATTGGATTGGCTGGTTGGTTCAAGGTCCACAAAGAACAGTGGTAGTGGATTTTTATTTACTTTGTGTAGGACGGCTGAGACCTGCCTGACTTCAAAAAGACGTTGTTCGAGCTCAGATTTGATTAACTCAGGTGGAGTAGTTGGATGAAGATTTCGAATGACAACACGAGTTGGTTTGTCCTCCCTAAGCTGATAGGTATGAATGCAACAAATTAAATACAAAAGTTTAATGACACGAATGGTGAATATAATGGACACGGATAATACCTAATAAGTATTATTATATACTTCATACATATAATGTTTTTTGGGGGGAAGAGGGCAACGCACTGAGCGCTACATGGTGGGTGGGTTTTAATAGCCCCATTTGAGTTATTAACGCGGAGCAACATACTCGATACTCTATCATGAAGATAATAGATATAATATGAATCATCATCGATAGGTTATCAAGGAGCCCAACGTTACAATAGTTTTGCATTTTTTCCCAAACAGTATATAAATAGAGTACTTATAAATACTCTGAATACCGAACGGGTTTAATAATTTATAAAAGATATAGATACCTAGGCACCCATAAGGCCATAACAATAATTACCAGAATAATTTGTCATACCTATAGCTTGCTATTATAGTGACTTGTAGCTATTATATCTTAAAATTTAGAGTCCTCGTTTGCTAAGTGCCAATTACTGAATTACCGATTGTCATATATTGATATATTTACAATACTTATTGGCATTATGTTTTACCTATATTATGTTAATAATTGTTTTATCATACCTAATATGCATTAGTATTATATTCAAGTAGGTAATGACATATAAGTTTAAATCAACTAAGTATACTATTGTTAAATAATAGAAAAAAATTTACTAGAAAAAACGACTGGCGTTGTGTAGAAATATATACATACACAACTATACTTACCATATTTTTTATACTCGTATGTACGGACTACTGTATTATGTTATAGAGTTAAGAAATGTGCATGTTATCCGTTTCATTGACAAATTAATCACGAAATATTATAGTATTTGGTCCAATAAGATTTGTGCAATGATTCTGGAAATATGGTGAGGCTAACTTCACGCACGTTCACAAAATGTCTTATTTTTGGTAGTCGCAGTTTTAAGCTTCAAATAAGTACATTTTCATAAATCATAAGGATAAAAATAATCTACAATGGCTTAGTTTGGAAAATATATATTTTATTTATTTTTTTTTTTTTTAGACTTTGGCAACTGAGGCCATGAACCTCAGGGTTGTGTGGTACTGTAGAGTTTTGGGACTGCAGGGTACGGAGTACGTGTGTGTTTGTTTGGCAGAATTTCTAGTGGGCACCCTTAGGTTTCTGCCATGTCCGGGTGGGGGATGGCGGCCACTCTCTCCAGACACCGTGACTGCCCGGAGATAATTGCCGCCCGTGACCGAGGTTCGAACCGGCGACGGTCATCCACTTCGTCCCCCATTTATTTTATTATTTTGATTAATTTGTGTAAATTATTGGTGTCTGAAATTAAGTATACACCGCGAATTATCTTAAACTTAAGATATTATTAGAGAGTATACTAAGTGAAGATTAGGTTTAATTATTTAAACAAATTTACCCTAAATAATTACTATTTGTTATGGTTGTCGCTTTTGATAGAATAGTGAATACGCTGCACGAACAATAATTTAACAAATATTTATTTAGTATTTGTATTAATAATGTTTATTATGTGTATTCAGTATTGCACTATTCTGTTTAAAATTGTAGATTATCTATAAGCCAGAACTTCAACATTCTTCCAATCCTTTTGGAATCGCTTGGTCCCGGATCTCACATTCACCAAAATCTATTGAACTTCTTCAACCACATAAAAGTTTACAATCTAATTCAAATAAATTGTATGATATAATGTAATATCAACATTATATGTAATTATATTTTATAACTACTGTATTAAGGCGTGTAATCATATTATATTATTATATATAATGGGCATTAATATCCATTAAGTATATAGTTAAAGTTGCCCCGAGGCGGCGAGGCTCCATTGAAAAGAAATCTAGAATATGCAATTAAAATACAACATTTTTAGGAGGAAAATATTTTTCAATCAACAAGGTATAAGACAGCATGCTGCTGTAGTCATGGAACTCGAGGGAATTTAATTTCAAAGCAATTAACTATGTATAATGTATATAATGATGGAAATGTATCAAAATTAAACTGCCTGTCAAATACATTTTTCTGGATAATAGGGAAAAATCTCTTTATTAGATTAAAACTTAATTTCAATACAACATTGTTCAAAGTTTGATACGTCGATAGAAATACAAAATATAATCATTTTATGTTCGGTGTTGTTATGATTAATATTTAATCGTTAAAGTTGTATAGAACCTACCTATAAAGCATACTATAGTACATAAATCAATTTTATAGGTGCATTCGTATATACTACCTACTGTCTACTATTCGTCTATACGTTTACTAGTATCTATATACTGTTATATATATTGTTACATAGGTACATGTTTCTTGTTCCAAATATTGCATTGTACTACGCTGTACTTGAGTGCACGGAGGAAAACTTTAAGTAAACCAGGTCACGCGAGTATCTCATAAAGTCATAAATTATTGTATGAAAATATTATATTACACGAAGCTGTAATTTGTACGAAAAAAAGCAATTTCTTATCAAATGTTGGAGCCTGTATGTATTATTTTATATACAATGATGATATTTAAGAAAAATAATTTAAAAAGCATGAAATGCTGGTCAGTAGTCACCATGAATTGTCCATGATTTTTTCAAATGTAATTCAAAAATATTATAAAAAAATATCAAACTTAAAGTTGAGCTTAGGCTTTTAACCTGACACAGTAAATCACAACACAGTAAACAGTTTAAATTATTGTACCCGTAAACAGAGAGGATTTTGTATTGATCCACGAGGGGTCATAGCTGTAAAATAGAGTAGTACCTTAATGTGTGCGTGTAATCCTACTCACGCCACTGACTAAGACATTACATTTTAGCAAATACAAATAACAATATAAGTACTACGCAGGGATCTCAAGCATCAATGTTCACCCTAATGGCCTAATACCCTATTTGGTCTATTCCAGCTGGCTCCAAAAGTACATAAAGTCTGTACCTCACGAACTGCAGCAGTAGCAGATAATATTGGTAATTATCATAAACGTAATTCGTAAAATCGTAAATACACATATTATTATACTATAACATAGACCGTCTAATGTGGGTGTCTTGAGGGGGCTGACCCTCTTCCCACACAATGTCTAAATTTAAAAAAGAAGTGTTTTTTTTATGCATTGGTATTTTATAATTATTATCATCTGTTAAAAAATTTTTTATTGAAAAAATTCTATTTTACGTATTTTTAACTTCAAATGCGTTTTTTTTGGTTACTAATTAAATATTTTATATTTGTTCGAAATTGTTATGTATTATTTATTAGTTACAGATATTTTCGTTGTCAACTTTATAAATTGTAAATTATTTAATTAATTTTTCATAAACATTTTAGATTTTAATGACCACATCTCTTTATAATTACCTGTTAGATTTAGCGCGTTCACAGTACATATTATATAGTTACAATAACCCACATTTCTCGGCCTTTCTTATACGTCTTAATAGTTTTTATGGCCATAATAATATGCAGTTAATTTTTATAGACACTGTAAGTTCAAAATCATATATATTATGTAGGTACTATATTGTTATTACCTCATATACATATGTAGTTACCTAGTTCAATGTAAATACCAAGTAACCAAACCTACCTCTACACACCTTAGAACAGTGTTGACAGGATCGTGGTATAAGTAGATTAAGATTTGCCTCAATATTTTGAAAATGTTTTTATATACATTATACCTATAGCTGTTAGCTGATGATAATAATAATAATAATAATACCTATACGGCTATCCTGCTATAGTGTTCTATACGTAATGGTGAAAAGTCGCAAGTCCTTTCAATTAACAGAATAACTATATAGAACCGTTAGAAGAAACAATATCGTTATTTTTCGTTTAAATATCCTATTTCTTCCAGGAGTGTCGTCAGTGGGCGGGTTTTCCTATCAAGTATCGTCTCTGTTAAATCTTCTTCTTTCATATAATTTAGGCTTATTGTACAAAATATGTGTAGATAGTTTAATTTAAAATAAAAGTTCAAACCATTACGTATAGCAGTATAGGTATTACTATTTTACTATTATCATCAGCTATGTACAAAAACATTTTCAAAATATTAAGACAAACCTTAATTTATTTATACCACGATCTTCTTAACATTGTTCTAACTACGAAGGTACCTATTGACAGAGTACTATGTAACTATATTATATAAGTTAATAACAATACATTACCTATGTGATTTTTTAATATCATAAACTATAATATAATATACCCGTATATATATTCTAAGTTTTTGAAAAAAATTAGTTCAACGATTCACGGTACACCGAAATACCTTACGTTCGGCATGTCCGTATTATAAAATAAAATAAATTTCTATACATAAAGTATTAAATAAACTTAATAGTACCTGATACAAATAAATTATAAAATTCAATAGAATTATTAGATGCTGAAACAGGTTTTCGGTTGGAATCGTATTACATATGCAAACATTTTTTGAGTAGGTACAAACCTTTAAAGTTAAATTTGAAATAAACGATAAACGATTACATAAGAAAAAGGATTCTGGACTAAGACGATCTGTCAGCCTATATAGGCTAGTTATATTTAGTAATATTACTAAGTATATTTTATGATGTATATTTTACATGCTATTTAAATTTTAAAGTAATATTTATTTTACTTTTAGTTTTAAGGTAGGTTGATTTAATTTTCGGTTGAAATCGTTGAATTTGTATTTTGTTATAATAGTACCTATATATTTATATCATGTATTTTAATTGATAACTATTGAGTATAGAGGCGTCAATTTTTTTTTGGGGGAGGGAGGAGGGTAGCAGGGTGTGCAACTGTACCACTAACTTAAAAAATGTTAAAAATTAGCACACCATTAATACTCCAATGCGTGGTCATAATTAACTTATACATTATGATTTCATATATAAGTAATGTAAATAAAATTTTTTTTTTTTAAGTTTTTGTACCTATATATTTTTGGTTTATCACGTTTATTAATTATATCTTATTATATCTTATAGTGAAATAGCTTTAGCTGGTTGTTTTAATTGCGTATAAGATTTTAATTCTTTGAATTTAAAAATTGCATTAGTCGTTATGAGTTTCAATTAGAATTATAAGAGAGAAGGAAAGAATATTTACATAGGTTTGCATAGGTTACCTATAGCATAAAATCATTTTAAAAGTTTTGTAAATTGTATAGTTTATATTATAAGAAAATATAATATACTATAAATTAGTATACTTAAAATATTGAACTATTGAAGTCTCCATGAAAAATATTTTTAAATTACAACAAAATAATTAAAACTGTCCTTCTTTGTTTTCATATCTAGTTCAAATTTTAATTTCTAACGTCTGTAAAAAAGGTTGTTTGACTATTTTTTTGATTTTTTGATTCTAGTATGAAATATTTATAAAGAATCTTGTATTACATTTGCAAGTTTAAGCTATACAAATTGTACATTTTTTACATTTTATACTAAAAAATAATTCGCAAATGTTTGCGTTTATGACGAATTTTGTCAGAATTTGAACTTTAAAATATGCTTATAATAAATATTGTGAATATGTATCTTTAATATTTATACAAAAAAAAACTAAAGAACTATAAATAGTTCAAAAAGAGTCAAACTATTTTGAAAATCATATCATACATCTGCTAATATTAACATTTGATGAATGTTTCTAGTACCTAACTACGACGGTTATGATTGTTTATAAATTACAAAAAAACATAAAATCGATTTTATCAAATACTGGTTTTGAGCAGAAATTTCATTTCCTCAAATTTTTGTTGTAGTTTAAAATTACTGAGAAAAGTACTGGAAATCGATTAATTTTGACCCTCTCGCAGTATCAGTACATCCAGATTCCTTTTTCTTCTAGAAATCCAAGTATTTTTACTGCTCCAAAAAGTGACGATAGAGGAACACATTGTAAAATCAATACATTCATCACTTCGCTGAGAATTTAAAATCATTTACATTGTCATGATATTAAACAAAAATTGAATGACTCCATTATGCATGGTCATATCTTTATCCTATAGGTACACAATATTACCATATAGTGTATTAAATCTACATAAAAATTCGATTTTATGAATAAAATAATAAATTGCGCATTTTGTGTCTATAGACAAAATCGTTATCGCGATGCAGCGACGAGCTCTACAGCAATACTAAACTCCGCAGCAACAATAACAACGCACCTATTTAATACCAACTATTACAATATCGTCCTCGAAAAAAGGGTACACTGCACAACCGTACGACAAATACTACCAATGTACCACACATGTGCATAGCAATAATATAGCTATGTACGCAAACTATTATATTTCACGCCGCAAAGCGTCCGCAAAAATCGTGGGACGTAATTAATACGACGGCGGGACGCACGTCGACGACGGTGCGCGCGTGCGCCCTCTCTGCGGCGTATCGACCGGCCTCGAGTGACGGCGGCGCGGTGGCGGCGTCGTCGTCGTAAAAAGCTCCCCGGGCCCACCCTCGCACGCGCGCGCCTCGCTATCGACGGCCACCGCCGCCGCTGCTGTCGCTACACGCGCGCACCCTCACACTCGCACACCCGTACACACGTAAACGCGTACACACCACGTACACCGGACGTTCGTTGTGTTGCGTACGCGGTCGGTGCGTGCTAGTCGACGGCGCACCAGTGTGCTGCAGGGGATGACCCGGAATCACCACTCGTCAGTGTCAGCCACGTCTCGAACGCGCGACAATCGCGTGCGATAATAATATTAATAATATTTCGCCGTTAACATCAGCGTAGGTCGTATAACGTTGCAGTCCTACACGGTGCGAATCTCGCCCATCGGCGTGTCTCTGCAGGCCAGCTCGACGCGCGCGCCGCCGAATGCGCTGCAACCGCAGCTGCGGGACGGCCGCCCGCGCGACGGCTGCCGCGAGGCTCACGCGGCCGCTATCGATTGCCGCGGTCGGCCACCGTTAGGACGACTGTGCGAGCGGCGGACATCGACGAAGACGCCTCCAACAACGACAAAGACGTCGGTAAAAACAACCACCTCGGTGAAGATAACGATAACAGTACGAATAGGACGTGCTGCCACATCAGAGGAACTCGATAACCGCCGTCAAGGACCTGCGGCTGCGGCGGCCGTTGCCTCTGCGAATGCACCGGCACTCGCGGCACCGCCTGCACGCTCGTGCCTGTCTGCACCGTTAACAGCCCGGCTATCGGCCATGGGAACCGTGCTCAGCATCAGCCCTAAAGACCGCAAGTCCGTGTACCCGGCCATGGCCAGCAGCGCCAGCGCGGCCGAGTTCACACTCAGCAGCTTCACATACGAACAGTTGACCAAGCGCCGCCACGCCGACGTCATGGCCGGCCGTAGCATATCCATGATGCTGCCGGCCAATATAAACATAAATACCATCAACAACAACATCATCAACAACAACAACAACCACAACAATCACCACCACAACAACAACAATTCTGAGAACAACTGTAAAACGGCGACGACAGGTGGTGAACCGCATCAGCAGCAGCAGCAGCAGCAGCAGCAGCAGCAGAGAGGAGCGCTGGAAAAGAGCTTGAAAAAACATTCGGCCTTGATCAATGCGCTCAGCTGGAAGCGGTTTAGCACGTCTCAAAACAAAAAGAAGCTGGACAATGGTGGCACAGCCGGAGGCGGCGGCGTTAAGTCCAAGCAACTGTTAGCAGGTCGGCAACCGTTGGTGGACACTAACGCCAACGTCGATTGTGGTGGCCGGTCCAATGGCGTTCGCCGGTCGGCCACCACGACCGGGCTGGATGTGGCCAACAACAACAGTGGCGGAGCCGACAAACTGGTACCCAGGGCCACGCTGGTGCCTTCGCACACGTGCCACAACCTCGTGCCACGGAAGACCATCATACAGGCAAGCACGTCCGAGCTGCTCAAGTGCCTGGGCATCTACTTGCACCACAAGTGCTACAAGCTCAACGATTTCCAGGCCGGCGACGCAGTCATGTGGTTAAGGACGGTGGACAGGAGTCTACTAATACAGGGATGGCAGGTAACGCGCATTATTTGCATATTTTATACATAATATTACATTAATGAATAATTATTGTACATGGTGGATTTCATTTTTCGTTTTGATTTTCCTTAAACGAGGAAAACTTGAGAGTTATAAACAAAATGGTACACGACGGATTTGTAGCAAAACATTGTTTTCGGAGTACGGCGGGTGCATTATACGACTGGTCCGTCGTCCGTGCATATTTTATAAGCGTATTGCGTATGTATATAATATATTATGCTTTCGTCGATATATATATAACATATTCTCATAGCGCCGTCGCCGCCGTTTTGCAAACGATTCGACCCTCTCGTATGCCCACCCACCTCCGACCATCCCCTTCCTCCGGCTGGCACACAAACCCTCGCTGACGCCCCACGTCTCCCGTCATACGACACTCATCCCCCACCCATCTGCAACCACCCCTCCGGTCAGTCACTCCCTTATACCCTACACCACCCCTCCATCAGTGCCAGGCCGTGCGCGTCGCGTGATTTACGCGCCGCCGAGTTCACCGCCACCGTCGCCCTACGCTATCCCGTCGACTACCTCACACCCCCGCCGGCGCCACCAAGACTCTATATATTATGGTATATACGCGCACGCGGCCTCAGCCGTTCTCCCCTTACATTTTATACGAATTTCGCAGCACTCTTTGCCGTGTTGACGGTCCGATGACGTGTACTATAACTTAAGAGAGTAAAAACTCAATTTCCCCTTTTGAACGCCGCGTCGTCCCCGTTTTTCGCTCACCGTCGCGATAAATTACTTTGTATATATACGAGCGTCGATTATTATTATGCAGCCTTGCCAGAAGTCGTCGGAGAAGGTCCCCCGAGTATACATTGTATATATATATATGTATACTATTATATACTTTTGCAACCCCCGTCCGAAAAATGAGGGTGAAATAAATAAAATTCCGACGTCCGCAATATATACGCGTAAAACACTTGTCGTCCCGCATAAATGTAATGCTGCAGCTAATCATTATATATATTGTTATATTGCCATCGCCAAGATTCTTAGAGAATTTTCGTAACTACGGGATGTATCTATAATCAATAATTACACACATGCATAATAAAAAAAGTATTGATATCTAGTTAATAACGCTACCTACTATAAAATGATTAAAAATTAAAAATTAATAAACTGTATTTTAAACCATCTATTGTTTTAAAAATTAATTGCATTTATTGAAAGTAGAGTACTGGTACTGCACAATCCAAATGAACTCGTGTAAGGTGACGCGAAAACGGTTGCTTATAAATCCAGATTATTACGGCCAGAATTTCTTCGCCACACTAAAAAATACTACTTGGCATACTCACGGACTTGAAAATCTAAATAAACAAAAATAGCACATCACGAGTAACCATCTATAGGTACCGAAGTACCGTAAATAGTCCTCGTGAGTTTCGAACTTCACTCGGTTTTATCGATAAATATTTCAGAGCCAACCTCCCGAATGCGTCTTAAAAACATAGTGCGGTCTTATACAAGCCCGCGTGGTCCATAGTTGGACCGCGGTAAGCTCGGCCATATTTCATATTGTCATCATATATGCGGTTAGTTATACAACGTGGCGAGTTTAACCGCGATATTTTCCGCTGGTCAGCAGTATTACACCAACGGTCTTGACCATCCGTTTTCTAACTCAGGTTCATTGTAACTTTTAATCTAACCGTGGTCGTGGAACTGTTATTTAAGGGGTGTGTATAAAGTGACACATATAATCGCCTATTTTTCGGGGTAGTAAAAGTAGAATACACATCAATCACTTAATTAAACTTACTCTTGGGTTAATACTTGGCTACTTCCTAGGAGGGATAGCGACAATTTAATACACCTCTGCAATGTTTATTTAGAATTTATATTACATTTACGTATAATGTATCAAATGTGTACAATGTATATCGTATAATATAATAATTATAGGTTTAGATTATTTAAGTTAAACCTTGATAAAATAGTTACTCGACATTTAATTGCATTTAACTCGCACTAAAATTCGTCAAACGCTTTATTAAAATGCAAAAAGGAGAAAAGACAAACAAGTAACAAGTCTACAATATAGAATGCAAGTTACAACGGCTACAGTAACGGATTATATACAGGCATGCGCCTACATTGATTTTTTCAGTTTCAAAATATAAGTCTCTTTGACCGCAAATAAACAAATACATTTTTTTCCCCATTGATATTTTATCAAGCGTAGATAAAACGATAAAAGCGTTATTTATATTGTTATAAGCTTATGACTTCACTGAATAAAATAATAAGTTATACCTAACTTAAACCATAATTAATTTAATGGTAAAAACATTTTAAGGCTACTCGCTGATACTGAAATCCATCGCTTAAGCCTTAAATTCCAGCTAGTGTCAAAACAATTAATTATGCACTATTATACAGAGGAAAATATGGTTTATGGAGTTGGGCCACACGTTACTTTTAAAACAAAAACTTTATTTATTATTCTGTTTTCTTTAAAAAAACAAAATTTGATTTTTTGTGAGTTCAACTGTTTTGGAACTATGTACCTACACCTCGTCTATCTTTACAATATACATATCGACATATCGTGTACATATTCTTTGGGTTGAATGAACCACCGATAAATTGACTAATGTGCGTGCACCCGAGCAATTTCAAAGTCTTTTAGATACATACATATATAATATATATATACCTATATACATATATACATTGCATTTATTTTATTTTATAGTTTACAGTGAATATAAATTAATAGAAATATTTATATACAATATACATTATACATATACATTATTCACAACTGTCAACTTCCAACTACGTTCGGTGTATAAAAGTCATAATTCGTATTTTTACTTTTAAACTCGGTAGTTTTTATTACAATAATATAAACGAAAACCGTACACAAAATTCTCAATAAAAACTTATTTAATACGGCATAAATACGGTAATTAGTACCTACCTAATAAATAATAATGCATTTATATTCGCTTATATTAAGGAGATCAGTATAACATAGGAGAAAAAGGTTATACTTGGTGAGAAAATTTCTAATATATCTCTAGTCATGTGTATCGAATATTTGATAATATTGTTATAACAAACGACGTGCTGCAGAGAAGAGAGGTTATTCAAAAGATTTGTGTAATGGTGATATCAATATTTTTATTGTGCATCCGTAAACACTGTGTAGGTTTAAATAGAATTTAAAACTTGGTCTTAGGTATTATATGTTTATAGTTTATACGGGGCTATTGGTATGATGATATCAGAAAATTAGGTCGGTGCCGTTGCAGAATGTTTCTAGTTTCTACTATGATCAACTTAATATTCATGTACCTATTAATTTATTATTAACCTAATAATATTCATAAACATACACTATAGCCTAACAAAATTCGTGATATAGATATCGATATATACTATAAGGCTATTAGCTGATATACCGTATTACACCAATTTTAAATTTAAAACACATTTTGTAAATTATAAAATATAATTATTTATAATTATTACACAGAGAATAGAGATAGGTATTAAAAGATCATTTCATAAAAGTGTGCTCAAAATAGTTCAATTTAACATGTGTATTTTTGCAAATGAAACTATATAAATCAATAAATTGTGTATTATTTTAACCATCAAGTGAATACAAAATAATAACCATGGTTATTTGCATGCGAATCGATAGCCGAATCCGACGATTTTTCGAGCTCAAGTCGTACACACAATTTAATTGTCTTTTATTCTAAAATATTTTGGTAAATGAACGTAAAATTACAGAAGCAGATTCTTTTTACAAAACAGTATAATGTGTAATTAAAATACATTTTGGGTGATAAATGGATTATAACGATGAATATCTCGAGATTCAATAAATAAACTACAATATATATATATATATATTAAAGAAATAAAACATAACTAATGATAACAGATTTGTAGTTTGTAAAATCACGTAGATGCAGTACAATTTGAAACGATTTACCTACTGAATTCTACAGATTTTAAATATTTGCCACCAAACACCATCCGACATCCGTCATCGATTTATATGATTAGATAATAGAGATAGGTAATCTTATATGCATAATGGATATAGCGTATATTAATTATTTTTATGTTATTATATTAAGTTCATAGCCATCATATTATATTATACTATTATGAATTATAGTACGCCTGTCGCATAGGTATCAAATTTAATCCTGATTAATTATCGAATATAACAGAGGGTGCCGATTTTTATTACGCGTACGATAGGAGTCCCCAATTTGAGATAATAATCAATAATGGTGGGTAATCGGATTAACGAAAAAAATACAGTGCCGTTTTGTACCAATATTTGTACTTCAGGGTTAAAATAATAAACTACACAGACACGCGTGTATCCGTGTGGATGATCTATGAATCATTCGCATACGCCCACCCTGTCACAGTGTCACGTAATATCATCATAAATTTCATAAAATAACAACATAATATAATACGGCAAACGCCCGATGATAAACATTAAGCTCTCACTTAATATTTCACCATCATAGCGACACATGACATTTTATGCGTATCGCGTATAGGTACCTACACACATGCCGCTATGCCAAAAAGTCAACATGAATGTTGTGAATTTTAATGAAATGCTAATAAAGGCCTAATGAAGATTATATATTATTATATATTCGAGTATACATCTTTATTAATATTATTTACTTTTCGAGATTTAAAACATCGTATTTATACTCTAGATTTACTACCAATATGCTGCTAAAAGCTAAAAAATCTGCAACTTATCCATTATTTTTGAAGAAGTAATTTAGATTTGCTTAAATAATTGATTCTTATATTTCATACCTAGTGTAATATCATTATAATTGATTTTTAACGAATAATTCACTACGCAGCTGCTCAAGTCCAACCTAACACTACATTTTAGGCTTTAATAGCATTTAGGTGAAGCTTGGTTCAGATAATTGTAGTGCATACTCCCTAAATTTGTCTAATATTTATACCAAAGAAAAGTTTGAAGTTGGAATATTTGAAATTATATATTTAGGTCATAATTATTAGAAATGTTAAAGTTATGTTGAAGTTTGACAATTAGAAAAGTACGAAAACAGTAATATATCATGTTTAGATTCTGTGAAGGCTGTAGTATAAGAATTAAGAACAAAATATACAATAAATTAAAATTAAAATTTTAGGATAATTATTAATTAAATTAAATTTGTTTGCTTGAGTTAAGCTATATTTTAGACTAACATGCACGATTTAAACAATTCACTATAAAAAAAAAATCAACTATTGCGTTTCATATGATAGAATATTGGAGATTACCTAATCTTTTTAGTTTAAAAAATCATATGTTATAGGAGATTACTTAACTTTTTTTAGAATTTAGTATTTTTAATATTTTAGAAAGGTTATTTTTTGGAAGTTTTCCATCCTTTATATATTTAATATTTGTGTAACATTGGCCGTTGAGGATCAATATTGTTATCTACTGTGTGCTATCCATTAGATAGTGTATAATATATATGCCGTGTTTAGGTTTTATTAAGGACCATGTTTTCTTTTGAAGAAATTCGTGATTATATGGTAACCATAGTATTCATTTCTACAGTAGGTACTTAAAATAATACTTGAATATTATTACCTAACTGGTTATATTTTATGGTTCACTTATCAAAACACATCAAACAACAAAAGATTCACTTCATTTTGGTGCTCTATATATATTAGAAACAAAATATTTTCTTCTCGTAAATAATGTATTTAAAAAAAAAAATATTTTTCACATCCAATAAATTATAGGTGGCTATTTTATTTATATAAATAAAAAATAGTTACATACGTCATAACTCATATGTTTATGTTTATTTAATTTTTTGATATTACCTATCAATTATTGAATAAGAAATTATCGACTTTTCTTAAATTTAATATAGGTTGAAGAATTTCATGAAAATGGAGTAAATTTTATACTACTGTATATTTTTAATTTAACCATTCAATCGCTTAACTTAATAATATCCGTAGTTAGACAATAGTTAAAAAAAATAAAAATAAAATTCACATTTAATAATAATAATTTTTTTTTTTTATTGAACTTAAGCCCCATGACTAAGATTATTAGCTGTTGTAGGGGATATGAACTGTGGTAGGGGTAAGGTGGGTACTGGGTACGGTAGGTTATTTTTTTTATGTGTGGCAAGGTTTTTAACTACTATGAACCCGGACGGTCACCCATCCGGGAGCTAGTAGCTGTGGCCGTTACTTACTCCCAGTCGCATTCTGCTACTGGCAACAGCCAACGCGCCACGCCGAGCTACTTAATTTCAAATTTATATGATTCGGTGCAATAATTGTATCACATATACAATGTTTATCCTCATACCGTACCCCTCTTATCTACGTGTACAAATCAACGATGATGGGTTCCGTGTTTTTACAATGCATTTTATACTTTTCAAGTTTTCTACTGTCTATATTATGGTTCAGCAACAATAAAAACTGAGGGGAGGGGATCAGGATAGAGTTGATGGGAGAACGCGTATTAGTCGTTTTGTGTTCAAAGATCAAGTATTCAAGTACAACTAATACCGTATTTATCTGAACCTCCCTTTTCCGTTTATATAACATAACATGCATTTGGACTAAAGGGATTTAACCACGACTCTATAGTGCGAGGAACGTTGATGTGCATTGTACATGGTACATAATATATATAGAATGTACGTGTCCGTGGAGACGAGTGTAAGTGAGTAAAATCGGAAGAATCTCATCAACAGCGATTAAATAATAATACACTTCCCGGCTACATAGCCACTGGCCAGTGTCGGAACGCGAAATAAACCAAACGCTGAGTGCCGCCATGGTGATTTGCGGTGGCTTAAATCGACCCGATTGAGACGTGTTCGGATTTAATTTCTATCCACTCACAACCAGCAATAGAGGGTCATGCGAAAATGCGATCAAATGGTAATATTAGTGTAAGTCGTTGGTGTACAAATGGAAAGTGCTTGTTTTTCGTTAGCATTTATTGAATATTTATATTTATTTATTAACAAAAATATGTTTTTGAGCTGGGTACACGTTAAAATGTTTCTGACCGGTCTTCGCAAGGTTTTTGTTGTCATGGTTACTAAAAATACTTATTAACATAAACATATTAATGATTCATAGATATTCCTTGTAAAGGAAAAATATCGAGTAGCGTGCTATGGTTTTTTTTTTATACTTATTTTAAATAATTCGTATACTGTAGACTTTAATACATAATTAATAACTGTAGGTAATTTATACTTATATGTATATAATCTATTCATGATATTTATTATACTTTTAGTTATTATACTAAATTTTCGTCAATTTTTTACCGCTTTGGTATTTTTTTGATCTTGAAACAGATAATTTAATTCTTCCGAACTGGAAAAAAATAATGGCTGGGATGTATATCATATTATAACAAACCGTCGAAGCGATTGCTTAGTTGATAGATCTGTGCAAACAATCAACTGTTTACTTAAGAAATGTAATGATGACTAATGAATAATGAGTATAATTTTAACTACAATGTTGATCTTATGCAGATTAAAAATACAATCTTGTCCTCCTATGTGTCCTCCCTCATACTCAATTTTATTTTCACAATTAGAAATATTTTTATCTATAACTTAAAATAAAACAAACTTTTATAATTGTATTAACTTATTTATTGAACAAATATCCTGACTGTTATATACTACAAGATAAAATAAGATTAATGATTTTTAAAGTAATAAACTTATAACCTAGAAAGCAGAAGTATATTCAATTTTTAAAGGTGATCCAGTGATTTTAAACTAAAAGATGGTAACCACTCTGGTATATATGTACAGTGGGTGTCGTGCGTATCTCGCCATTTAGGAGTAAACCACTGTATAATGAATATGTTTAATTTTTTAATTATTGCTTACGAAAAGCGATTTAGAGCGAAGATAAACTGTAAGCCTATACATTACTAAGTATATTTTATGAAGTTTCTACATTGATGTTAATAAAAATAAAATATTGATGGTCATTTATTTTACTATTAGTTGTAGGGTTTTTTTAAAATTAACTTTTGCCGAAAACACTGCATTGAAAAAAGTCATCGTGTATATAAAATATAATAATATACGTTAAAAATGTGATGTACTCACGAATAATATTGTTAAATTATAACAAATAATTACTAAAATCGTTATCCTTCGTTTAAGAATCTTATTTCGTCTAAATTTAAACTGAAAATGCCAATATAAATATATAATATAAAATGATAGATGAAATATCATTGTAATATTAATACATATTGGTATATTTTGTTGACTTCAATACTATGTTTACTATACTTATGTCGTTGACACGTGTTATAAGAAAACGTGGATTGCATTGAGTTTTCAGTATACTCATTACCTAGTCAATATCATTTACTATTGCCGAGTAGAGAAGTATTGAAAAAATAAATATACGCTACATTTAATATTATAAGAAAACATTTTAGCGGGTTAAAAATGTGTTTACGTTGTAAAGTCGTTTATATAATAGTTCCTATAGTTGCTATGAACAGTGCATTTATTTATTTATTTATTTTGTAACAATATATAATACATACACCGGAGAGTATGGGTAACCAAGAAAATCAGCAATACTAAAAAGCTTAAGTGCTATAAAGTATAAAAACTCTTAAATATATACAACTATAATATGTATTATACATTATGTATCATAATACCGAGACTGGGATGAACGAGTGAATGGGAGAATGGTCCATTTTATCGGTAAAATGTTGTTATTTTGAAACCATGATATTCTATAGTCTATAGACTATAGAGCACAGATAAAGTTCCAGCTGATGGTGTGTTTGAATTATCTATCCGGGGCATAGTGCGATCCAAACAATGTGTGTCGTTAAAACTTAATTTTATCATTAAAATATCATAGATTAGGTTAGTTTAGGTTAGGTATACTATGGTATTATATGAGATACCGTAAAAAGGAATTGACAGTAAAGTTGTACCCACGTCGGAACAAAAAATTGTAAAAGTCATGTTCTCATGTCAAATGTATCAATAAACTGTTGAAATTAAAATTATGATGAAGGTATAATATATAATATCATTACTGCCTTATGCCGCTACAGTGTCCTACGGTGCTGCAAGCTTACAGGTGCTAATAAACGTCATGTGAAGAAACAAAAAAGTCTAAATATCGAATAACTTGAAATCCTTGTACCTCTTTTACTTAGGAGTTTGAATGTTGATAAAGTTCGATTCGTATTCATACATAAAAATCACGCATACAACGAGTTTACGTGCAATACACTCCAAAATTACTCAACTGATTTTGATTAGATTATGCTCAATGTGTGTGATTTGGTCTAACTTAAAAACTATATCCTACATTTTAAAAAATATATTTTTTTTATGATTTATTTATCAATCATATTATGTATATGTCCGTATACGATATATAAGCTCATGTGGTTTTTAAAATATATTATACGTTATTATAAATTAAATAAATTGTTATTTTCACTCGCCATCATTATAATATAGTGTGTATCATTTTTGCATTGCTGCAGGACGTGCCGTTCATAAACCCGGCAAACGTGGTGTTCGTGTACATGCTGGTTCGAGAGCTGGTCGACGAGCGCGTGGCCACGGAACCGGAACTCCAAGCCGTGGTGCTCACGTGCTTGTACTTGGCGTACTCGTACATGGGCAACGAGATTTCATATCCACTGAAACCTTTCCTGGTCGAGGATAGCCGGGACGCATTCTGGGACCGGTGCCTGGGCATCGTCCGCGCCATGTCAGCCAAGATGTTGCGCATCAACGCCGAGCCCGCGTACTTCACGGAGATCTTCAGCGAGCTCAAGGCGTGCGGTACGCTCAACGCGGTGTTGCAGACGGCGTGATGAGCGCGCCGCCGTCGCCATTCACCCGCAACCACCGCGAAACATGTAGCACAAACCGCGTCGTCGCCACCAGCAGCAGTTGAACACCAATGGCAACGGTAACGCGTCGCTATTAATATTAATTAACGTTACTATACCGTCGATCGTCCAAACCATGATGTTATTAGTGTACCTATTAATGATGTACATTTTAATATTATGTTATATATGTATTGGAACATGTCTTCCTACAGTGTCTACCGCGTTGTAAAATATTATTACTATTATTATTATTAATGCCATCGCGTACCCCCCTCCCTTTCCTTCCGACGGTCTTGACCCTATGCGAACCGCGTCATACATAAAGTTTGTTCCAACACGGAATCGCGGGACTAGTTGCAGACGGATCTGTGATTGATTTAATGCGCAAACGTGAACTGTGAGCTCTGTTGGGACGTGATTCGAACTGTACATGATGACAGTGTTTCTGACTACAAGCCACCCCCCTCCCCCCTATCGAAATCCCCGGATCACAGTCAAACAAATCCCAAAAACTGATCTAATCACGTGTTGGAACAGACACTTCTGACGGTTTGAGTTTGCGTTTCCGGTGTGTTGGAACGGAACAACTCTGCTGCACATACTGCCGCCGCTAGTGAGTTCTGTGATAGCGCGACCGCGTGTTGGAGCAGACTTATCGTGCACTTTCTGATAACATTAAACCAGCGATTTCGTGTATCGATGAGTAACTCTGTAGTATATGTATATGTTAACAAAATGATACCATTTTTGTACTACGCTGAGGTAATAGCTGATCGAACTCGAAACACAATTTAGGCACACAATATCATTATGTTCGAGAAGCATGCTGTTAGTATACTGCTCGGTTGTATACCATATTGTGATCGAAATATCACATATATAGGTACAAATATGTTTTGATTCTTAAGCTGATCTGACGCAGTACGTACGAAATTGCAGCGAAGAAACACCGCCGGCCGTAAAACATTATTTATTATTGTAATATATAGACTTGTGCGCAAGGGTTTCACCTAGCGTTTGCGCGCACCCGTCCACCCTCAACCTCCCATCATGTCCGTCCACGTTCTCGAATCGATAAATTCCACTGCCCGGGGTGCGCTTACCCACAGAAAATTTCCATGGATATGTTATATGCAGGCGGAGCGGATGTTTTTTTCAATCTCGTACCATTATAAAATCGTCTCGTTCGTTCACCGAAACCCAGAAACGTGCATAATCGTATTTCTCTCTGTATTCACCTCGTCGGTATCGGGGAATATTCGGTGACACTTCTCTAAAAGAAACCTAGGCTATTTCTTTGGAACTATACCTGCATAGGCACGGTTTAAGACGGAATGGATGCTAAGACGTTCGTGGGGAGGCAAAATACCCTACAAGCATATTATGATAGTATGATGTTTCGAAATGCATTAAACATTTTAAAACATTTGCAGGCGTCCGGGATTCAAATCGAATCTTTTCAACAAAAATAAAATGGGGGCTGGAAGCGTGTTACGCGAGGTCGGTCGCGTGCGCCATGTCAGGTTTTTTCGTGTCTCGACCCCAAAAAAGAAGGGTCTTCTACAGGATAGGGTGAAGTAATTTGTTTCTTTTTACATGCGCGTATAGGGTCGCGCTGTGCACGAATATTCGGAATAATAATTATACAGAGAGATTTGTCGTTTTACCTAAGTTTTAGCCGTCACGCAGCGCCCACCCTTGAAATCCATATGATCTATACGATATACCTCTTGGTTTCAACTCTCGAAACCATATAAAAATATAAAATCAGCAATCTGCGTATTATAACATAAATGCAAACCCCTATTTTAGTATGCGAAATGTATAAAAAGCAAATTACCAAAAATGTCTTTTTTAAACCAGGGACTGGAATAGTGGAATCCATCACCTATACAGGTATATTTAACGCGTATGCCATGGTTAGAGGATATATTATATTATACATTTATACATAATTTAAACCGCACACTATAGTCATCGTATACGCGTTTCCCATACAGTAATAGCGAGTCAACAGTATTACGTCCACGGGGATCGTATTTGCGGAGCGATTGATGTGTGTATAGATAATATAGTGGTTTTTTCTTATAATGTACCTATACTATATTTTTTTATCGAAAGACATATTATACTGCATAAACTATAATTAAACAATATAAACAACAATGTATAGCATAATTAATAATATTTCGAAGAAATCAACGGGTAGGTTTATATATATTTATTATAATAAATTATGTGTTTTAGACGTTTTCATTTTTTCAGTTTTTAATCCCTCGCCGTCACCCATTATGTCCCATAACTGTCGAAATCTCTTGCAATAATTTACAATAATTTTTTCTATCGCGATCGTGTAAGTATAATAATACTTTATATTACTATAATATATTATTATTGTTTGACGTCGTATAACAGCGATAACTCTGCCCCCAAAACACAAAACCCCCTCATACAATAATCACACGCACAACAGAAGGAAGGCATTTTACTTTATCGATTTGAATACATTATATTATGTAATAACGTAACACTGAACAAAATTAAAGGTTTTCGAGGCGATTTTCTATTTATTTCGTGGTGACCCAAACGCGTGTACGTGTGAGCCGGTGGGGTGGGGCACGTGATATACAAATTCCGCGGCCGCTCGACCCCGCGTAGTCGTACTTGCCCGTCGTTTGGACAACCGTAAAGCACGGGTTCAAAATTCCTCCATTTTTAAATAAAAGAAAAAATTATTATTATTAATATGGTAATTGAAGTTTGTTTTAATATAATTTTTTTATAATATAATAATATTATACTATAGGTAGACATAAAACGATGTTGTTATAACTTATAACTTTAAGTGTATCGAATTAAATTTGACAGGCCGTACGATGCAATATAATTATTACGATGTCATCATTGAATAAAATAATATCTAAGTAATTATTTAGACAAATATACAGCAATTTTTTTTAGATTCAACTGGTGTAGAATGTATTTTCCACCATATTATACAATTTCAGTATTCCATACAAAACATTCCATTTATTATATTAATTATTAATATAAGTAGACAACACATGTTGTAAATGCGTTCCAAACGCACTGCGTATATTAATATAGTTAATAACTAAATTAATCTTTGACTTTGTTATTATTATTATGTTGTACGTTTTCCCTTCAGAAGACTGACATTGATGAAATATTTTTTTTCATATTTTTACCCCTACTTTTTTAAAGTCCTTTTTAACGATTTAATATTTACTTTGAGTATTATTAAATAGATTATTGTTATTTTTAATGATGAATAAGTTATGTCGTATTATAAATATAAAGAAAGAAAATATTGAAATAAAAAATAAAATAAAAAAATAATTAAACTTAATTATTTTTAAGGCTGGGAAGATGCAATTCCGTAGGTTTTAAGTATACACTATACATCACTTTATTGTTACCCAATAATCGTATATTATATTATATACAATATTGATAATACAATTTTTTTTTTTTAGGTAATAATATAATATAATTTTTCTTTCCTTTTACGCTAAGTCCTTATATAATTTTAAGCATGTACCAATGATAATTTAATCGTTACCGTGACGAATGTGGCCATTTAATATTTCAAATATACCTTCTTCCCGGGCGACTGCACCGCTACCTAACACATAACACCGTTGAGGGTATGCGAATAATTGCGGTCAATAGGCACTCGAGGTCGAGGACAAAATGTAGTTTGTAGGCGTTTTGCTATATTTTTGTTTTGTGTTTTTACTGTTCTTTCCATTTTTATTCATTCAGTTCGTTTTTATTTCGTTTTTACCCATGACGTTATTGTTATGCGTATATTATTATTATTATTTTTATTATTATGATTATTAATATTACGGGGTCGTACGTGTATAGTATACTTTTATTATCACACGTCGACCAAAAACGCGAGTGGAGTCACTAGTCATCGTGATCGCGATTTCGATTGTAGTTTCTCGTTCGAGAAACCGTCCAAATCCGACACGACATTTAGTCTATAAGAATATTAGAACTTAAGTATTTATTTATTTATATATAATATATACATACATTATATACGTGTTTCAAATGATACGTTTAAGGTTTAATCTCATAGTCGTTTAATAAGATGTTCGTCGTTTTATTTTGTTCTTAATAACATTTTATCCCTGCAATTATTACAGCAACTTTCCAAGTGTTTTGAATGTTTGGATAAGTTGTTATTGTTTTTAAATACAGTAAGGCTACTATACATTTTCACCACTCTCGGTCCCAACCCTCTAATCGGCACAAACCAACAATGACAAAAAACATTAAAATAAACATTATTATATTATTATAATATTATTTTGGCCTCATGCGGTTCCGTTTTATTAATTTCTCCGAGTGTCACACATATAAATTAAATATACAATATTACAATTATTTTTACAATTTAGTCGAACGTCTTTAAACCATTTATGTTTTGTAAATATACATACATGTATAATTATTATAATTATATTGATATTATGTGTAATAATTATTAAGACATTTACTATTAATTGGGCGAAAAATGGCTGTTCTGAGAATGGAAAACGATAGAGACATACATCATTGAACGTTAATATTATTTTATTCGGATACCTTCATTCGTTCTCATTTCACAGGATACTATATAAATATATTTACCTATGTGCAGTATTAATATTTGTGATATCATATTTTAATACTGATTTTGTAATGCCGTGTCGCAATATCGAATTATGCATTAACCAATAAAAACAAAGATTTATATCTTTAGTATTATATAACTACCACTAATTCGGTCTCATTGGAGATCTCTAGATTTATCTCGAGTAGTTCAACTGGAACTTGTTAAGGCTAACCTAACTTTGGTTAAGCGTTCATAGGAAAAAAAATTATGGATCAAATCTAGGATCCAAGGCAGCAACTTTCGATAAAACTAAATTCGATTCATCTTACCTATCGATTTTCCAATATCTTTGTTCATCACTAATTATTATATATAGTCATTGACCATTGTATTATAAATATTATGTGATGCCCATGATTCAGAACGATCATTTTTCACCTCTGTTTTCTCGTTTTCTTTTTATTTGTGTTAAATGTAATTTTATTTTCGTTTCATTTATGTTGTTGTTTTTTAAATGAAAAAAAACATAAGAGGCAAGCTTCAAATGATCTCATGTTTTAGCTTTTCATGACGACCACGTTGAAAAATGTCGTCGTTTAGTTTTTGTCCCCGGGATAATCCGATAACGATTTCCCTCTCTCGCGGCGTGTATACTTAAACAATATTATTACTTCATAAACTTTGTGTAACTTAAATACTATTATTATTATTTTTATTATTATTATTATTATTATTATTATTATTATTATTATTATTATTATTATCATTATTATTATTAATATTAATATTATTATTATTATTGTTATTATTACTTTATGTTAATGGTATAAGGACAATATTGTTACCTATGTAAATTTTACACTAGCTAATAGTTGGGCTTTACCCAAATGTGTGCAATCAAATAATATTAATAACAATAATAATGATAATAATTATAATAATGCAAAATAATAATCGGTTTTGTTTTGTGTACCTAGTAGAATATTCCAAATAAAATTTGAACCTAATTTCCCATCACCTATCAAAAACCAAATCGTGCAATACAGTATGGATATATAATAATACGAATAACTTAAGTGTATATTATAATTTATTATAAATGTATAATTATTAAAGTCGCATGTTCCACGATTATATTAAATACTATGTATAATATGAACTTGAAAATATACGTGTTTGTTTGTGTACTTATATTTGTGTCTATATAATATTATAGTGATTAAAACATTTTGTGTTTCGATATACGATATATTTGTTGGTAGGCTTAAATTATTATAATTAAGTATATAATATTGTTTATTTGTGATTCTTGTCATTTTATAATGTTTTTAATACCTTTTCTTTTTCTAATTTTTTAGTTTTTTTTGTTAAAAATCAATATTTAATAGGTGTGTTAATCTATAAGTGAACAATGTTTTTTTTGTATTTTGAACAAAACTGTGAGAGAAAAAAATTATTGTGTGCTATTTCATTATTTCATTTTTGTTTTCAGTCACAATAGTATACATAATATATTCATTATATTATATTATAACATAAATCATAATATTATAATACAGCTCTATATATTTGACGACGTCGAGTTAAAAGAATTCTGAGGAAATATCAAAATTGTTTTATATACGTAGTACATAATATATTATTTCTAAAACGAAATAAACCATACAAATTACAAATGTCTTATATAATATATATATAACTTATATATATGTATAATATAATATAAGAGAGTGTAATGAACAGTTTTATGCAGTTCTACTATAATTTCAAATTGCAGTTGAATCGTTCCCAGTGGACGAATATTGCAGTGTTATATATTTTAAATCATACGAGTTATTGGTACGAGTTACCACTCACCAACCGCCAATAGTGAAATACGTGATATATATTTATATTTTATAACATGTAGCTGGTACGATGTACTATAATGTCTGTACCTACTACTTACCTATATAATCAGTATAATCTATATGCATTTTACTGTTTGTAAATAGCCGTAGGCCGTTGAGCAATGCTCATTGCAATTCATTGTCCGGTATGGTACATACAAAAAAAAAGTGGACCTATTTATACTATTGCCACTGGAATAAATTAAATTGTGGTAAAGTACTAAAATTATAGGATTAAAACATATTGAAAAGTGGCGACTTGTCGTAATTGAGTAATTATTCCATTACCAAGGAATAATTAACATGACTTTTTTATATGGCTTGAGGAATATCAGTGTAGTAAGAATTTTATGTCCGAGAACATTGCTAGTCTATAATTTTTAATGAATACATATTATATAGTACAAGATTTCATAATTCGAAAGGATTTGTGATTGTTCAGTAACCCTGCACGCCCCATGTATAGTCTTAAGTCAATCAAATATAGGCGATAACGTAATATTATATATCATCATTATTCACGACTGTATGAGTGTTGAGTAATGACAATTGTATTATATATTTTTTTAGCGATAGAGTTGTAGAAGGAAATATCATACTTACGTCAGTTTCTAATTTTTCTATATTATTGTATGTTATTTGATATTTCAATTTTTATTTGAAAAACAAATGACCAATTTTGATTTTTACCCTGCAGAATTCCCAGTGCATTGACATGCTTTGTTGATGATTGGGTGAAGAAGAAAAAGTCTGCAATCAGCAAATGTTAAATTGGACCAAAATTCTTGAGATGTATTATTCCGTTAGTCATTTATTTTGTTTAATAAAATCATTAGGACTTCTAAAATAAATATACTTTCCAATTCTATATTTATTTTATAGCGAATGTTTATTTTAATGACTGAATAAATTATTGAAATTGTTTTACTACAATGGCTACCTATACAAATAAAATACATTTTCAACAGTGCGACAACTATTATTTAATTATTTTTCGATAGATTTAGGGACACTGACTTCTTACCTATATCAATATGATAATAAAGGGCTTCACTATACACTCGGGCATCAATTGGTTTCATTACATGACACTGGAAATTGTAGCATAGGAACGAGTACGTAAATATCTCCGAATACACCGGTAGGTACGTATATATATATTTAAGTGTAATAAATAATATATGTATTTTGTAACAACAAAAACCATATAACACATGCGTTTAATAATATAATTATTGTGAGTTGTGACACACACATCATATTAACTGTAAGTACATCATATTATTATCGTATAATATACCTGCACCGCTGCTGAGGGTGAAATCGGTTCAAGGAGAATTCACCTAACCATCATCAGAAGGCTGCTCAGACGCCTATAGTGTATATTATGATAATATATGGTGCTAGGCACGATCGTTGTATATTATGCGGTCTAGGCAGCATCTCGATGTCAATAATCGATTGCGTAATTAGTAAATCCGCTAAAATAATAACTCGGAGAAGAATGTGATATTATTATATGCGTGTCACAAAGATTATGTGTCTCGTCGTCGCGGCAGCACAAGGCGCTACTGGCAACATTACGTTAGGTATATTGTGTGTGTGTGTGTGTGTGTGTGTGATAAATGATAATACATATATTATAATAGAGCGCATACAATGCATTGCGTGTCACGCCATTTGAAATGATTATGGTGTTCATAATGGACTCAATGCCGTGGCTAGCATGACAATGGCGAATAGCCATTACACATATAGACAATACACGGAGCATTTGCAATATTAATATCTATGCATTAGTATGTCGTATTATTAACTACTAGTTATAATAATATACGGTGTGTGTCAACACTCGCCAACCCGTGGCGTTAACTTTTTCGAGCGTCTATACCAGTGGTTTTCAAACTGGGTGCCGCGGCACACTTGTATGCCGCGAATATCCACTAAGTGTGCCGCGATTTTCTCATAAATTATCGATTGCATAGAATTTTTCATCTAAAAAAAAGGTCAGTGAGCCGTGAAAATTTTTTAGGGAGTACGGTGTGCCGTGTATAATAAAAGTTTGAAAACCACTGGTCTATACAAATCACTACTGGTACCTATACTGTACGTCTGTACCTACCTGTAATGCGGTGCATTAAATACCTACAGTTTTCTTTTAAGTACCTATATAATATATTCAAGTATTCAAAAAAATTATGTAAGTTGGTTATATTATGTGTAGTTTTCTGTTTGCACGCCCCCCGAATCCCTGCAGTGTGTATGATGACAGCAGAGCATTAAATACAATATACCTGTATGTAAATGTTTTTTTTTTTAACTTGAAAAATAATATTCAAATATAATATGATGTGACACCATTATAAAACCTAATGATTTGTGAATATCACGAATTTATTTTCGTAATAATGCCATCCAGCATGACACAGGTTAGCGTTTTACCCGTCAATCATTGATCAAGTATTAAATAACCACACTGTCTATACTGCATATTAACCATTATATAATTATTTATAGCTACCAAGCTACGTGAATGTATTATAATATTATGATTGATGAATGCTTTTCAAAGTCATGTTATTCATTTACATGTGGCTTGTTTATCAAAGCTACATAAAAATATTAACCATAAAATGAAACTTAAAGACTTTAACGTCCATGATACTATTATAGCATATGGTTGGGGTAGGCACTGTCGTTACTAATCACAAAATGGACACCAGAAATTGTCGGTCAATTTGAAAATTAAATACAATATAATAAAATATGTATACATTTGCCATATGATACTACCTATATATGATTATTATTTACTATAAACATGTTACACTCATCTACAGTATTATAAACTGTATAGTGTACCTACTACCTTATAATATAGTATGATATTAGTTATTTTTTTAAATTTTTTATTTATTTCATTAAATAGAATTTATAATACATACAAGAAAAATATAAGATATTACTTAATTCATCGCAGTTTAGTTATACAAACAATTCCTAAAAGAAGTTAAGTGAAAACAAATAATAAATATAGGAAAAATATTTTTTGAATTATGATTTATTCGATTTTTTAATTACAAACCCTTACCGATTACAGTATATAGTTTGATACTTTGATAGTAAATAACAGTGATATAATGTAACATACTTACATATACCTAACTTTAATAACTAATAAATTACAAATATAACATATGTGGTATATAGGTTAGGTAACTCTGTACCTGGCGCTCCTCGATAATTCGAAATTTGAAAGAGCTGAAAATTAGATAAATCGAGAATTTTGATTTAACCAATGAGAGATTAAATTATGAGAATACAGAAAAAATTTGAATTAAAGAAAGTTGCAGAAAATGTACAAAATAATTTGAACTTAATTTAAAAATAAGTTATCTTTTTTTGAGATGAATTGTTGGCCACAAATCACAATCTTATCTAAAGTTATGATATAATTGAAAATTGTATCACATTTTCCTTGATCCATTCCTGACTTCTTAAGTAATTGACATTTGACATAATATGTACTGTCAAACAAGATTTGACTTGGTATGATAGATATGATTGATTGCCTCATTTTCCTTGATCCGGTCGAGTCATCATGTCGAAAAGCCGTACTATATGATTGTGGGAACTCCTCGTTAGAAAAATGTCCAACACTCTGCAGATACCATCGTTGAAATGAACAAATTCGTCCAATGATACGGAAACCATCTCAAGCATAATGCATTTGCTCAGCGAAGGTGCACCTTTGCTTCCTCGCTTTGTTTTGGAACTACTTCGCCGATACCTTGTTCTTCCTTGATAAAACCACACGCATTGAAGCAATTCTAGAGCTATTTTAGTTCGAATTGTAGAGATTCTGGCCAAAAAATCAAATTGTGGAGAGTCTCTTGTCACCTCCAACTTCTATTTTTAGAGGGAATGTATTTCGGGCTATTTATTTAGTTAAATTTAGTTTTAAAATTATTGAGATTCCACTGTAGTTCATTAGAATAAATTATAAATGTATGTATTATAATTTATAGCCTATAATAGACATATTATTTGACGTCACATTTTATTTACCATCGGCATAAAATATGCAGTTGTCAAATAAAAATGAAAATTCACTTGAAAATATAAATACTACTCTCCGAAAATATATTATCGAGGGTTGAAAACTTAATGTCAATGCAGTGGCTGACGGGGATTTTAGTTGTCCATTAAAATAACTACACGCTTACTAAGCACATACTATCCCCAAAATGGGGGTACATATTTTTGATGTATTTCTGTACGTGTAAACCGTAAAGAGCAATAGTATTATACGTATGTTTTGTTTTCGAACACCCTTAGGTACCGCACCCTTTCGTTTAAACGTTAATAGTGCCATGTCGGAAGGGTAGAATATTACTATAGTATGCTAAAACATCATACATATATGTCATATTATATAAACTATATAAAGGCATAAAGCACATTACTTATATCATATAAAATAAAGCTCTTTACGACTACAGGGGATGTGGAGACAATTTGTGATCACCATTGCTCCTCTATTAATTAATTTATTGTGATATTTTTTATCACAAATCAAAATTTATACGCAAAAATTTCAAACAAATTTAATTTCAGTTTTTTTGGACTATCGTATGCCTAATTGTACTGAAATGATGCATCTAATAAAATAAAAAAATTATAAAATAATGTTTCGTCCAGTATATTATTCTACTATGCTCTTTCGGATATTATATTCAAAATTATTTATTTTTATTTGTAAAATGGTAGAATCTTTCAGTAAAATATTAATACTGTATGGCATAAATACTGTACAACAAAAATCATAATAAAATAACTTGTAATAATAAAATATATTGTTTTATATTTTTAATTATTAAATTAGTTATAACTAAGTAATGTCGTAATGATGTTCTGGCTGTTCTGCTTAAGAAATATAATGCTTCACAAATTCTAACAGTAAATTAAATAGGAACTTATTACAAATAAATCCATTCTTAACTTTTTTAAATCAAAATCATTGTATATCTTCAATCTTATTCCTAATAATCCAACGAGAAGACTGAAAAAACATTAGATTACAAAAGATATTGTCACTGCCTTCACATTCTATTAGTGGGTAACGGGTCGACTTAACCATAAACACTAGTATTATAGTTATGACATGAATATGTAGCATATTAACATACATGTATATGTCTTGCAGCCAGTGTATAAAATATTGATTTCTTTTAATTTCCCTTGGATCTATATGATATGGTCATACTGAGTGATTCATAAAATATGTTCGCTTCCATTTTTCTTTATATTATGCATTTACTAAATTTCTGAATTATAATTTATATTATATACCTCGTACCTTTTAAATACTATAAAAGACCACATTCTCAAACATTTAGATTTATTGCATCAATAAATTAAGGATATTCTGTGGCAATACAATTATTTTTTAAAATAGAGAATCATCAATTTTTACTGTAAAATGTTAAGTAAACAATTTTATTTAGAATGGCGATTCTAGGACCTATAGGTACCGTACCTATATTTATTGAAATATCAACGAGTAGGTACGTAGTTTTTGAGTTATTAAATCACTAATCACTTTATTATTATTAGTCTTTACTCTTTGAAAATAGTTTTGAAATATATGTTCATATGGGGGTTATAATGGTTATATGATAATTTGAAAACTATATAGTTATAAATGTTTTAAATTATTTTTTACTAGGTATTTATTTATTGGGTGTTTTTCTCCATTTCTGATTAGTGATATAGTTATGTTTATACTGATGTTGTTGTGGTGCAGAAAAAAATTATTCATCTTATATGTAGAAACAGAAGATACTTTAAAAATAAATACAGTTAAGAAGAGACGAAGAATCTAGTTTACTCGATGACTGTAAGTTACTTGGTAAGATAACTGAAATTGGTTTTAACTCTCCTGTCATCTATTAAGAGAATACATTTTGTTTAAAGAAAAACTAACACATAACAGAAGAATAATCATGTGGTAATAAGTGATCCATTTTTAATACATAGTACGAGTATATACCAGGGTTGACCAAACTCGTCATAGAATCGTACGGCTCGCTTCTTAACATTTTAACTGATATAATAATAGTCAATAGGTATTATTAATTTTACTGTACATCATATTATTTTTCATTAGTTATGCGGTTTGAGACCCTTATCAATAGCCACTCTCGGCATGTACTATGTAGATACACAGTATATAGTATATATGCCCACGCCCAGTAATAAATAATAATTTATGCTGTACATGCTTTCTAAGACATTTTTAATACACATGATACAAATTTCAAAATATGCCCTTTAATGCCAAGACGCGTAGTACAAAACTAATTTTTTTTGAATCTATACAGAGAAAAAACACATATACTTTTAACAATTTATAGTTCGTAAAAAATGTCTACGTATAATGAGCACTAGACTAAATATTACATTTACTTACATTTTCTTAAAATAAACAAAGGATATGACGGATATGATGTGTTAAGCCGTTAAGGACTACTGCTGCCCTTAGTGAATACATTTTAATGATTCAATAATTATTCATTTAATTTTGATGCATCAAAATGTTCAAAAAAAATCATGTGATTGACAATTTAAAGTAAACAATAAACATGAAAAGTTCATTTTAAAAGTTTAAATAAAAATAAGTTTGTAACACCACGGCACAATATTTAGTTTAATAGCACAAGAAATCTGTGTAGGTATATTTGAAAATATGGTCTTATATAGGTATACTGTATAGGTACTTAAAATTCCTTAGTACTTAAAAAATAGAATTTTTTAATGAATGCATTATTAAGAATAGAGGCAACGCGTACCTATGCTTGGTAAATAAACAGATTACCTCGTTATGCTATGGTATCGTCGATTTTAGTATGTACCAACCTTAGGTAGTCTACCTAGTTTAAAACAAAAAAATTAAAATTAATATTTTTATAATATTAATTACTAATTAGTAACTTTATACAAACCGTTAATAATATAATATTGAAATCTAGAGACTAGTAATAGCTAGTCTAGTGATCTTTTTTGGACGACTATTTACCAAATCATCGTATTAAAATATGTATATTCCATGATTACTGTCAGCCGTATTTAGTTCAACAACAATTAATTATTCAATATCCAAGGTTTATTTGATATAACTTTATTCCACCTTGGTTTATTCAATTCTTTGCATGTTCAAACTTTAAAGTTTAAACCGTTGACCAATAATTATAATGAATATTTTGTGTTACATTAATAATACCTAGTTAATGCTGTAAATTATTTACACATTATAACCATTAAACGTATGCATATTGGTACGTAACTATATAACCTAGTTGATAAACATTAGGTACCTACTCAAGAAATGAAAATATACATTATATTATGATAGAGATACACGTGGTCTACGAGGGTTGGTTTTATCAAAGTCGATGCGTCTATTTTGGGGTTTGTAGATGCCAAATCTTTGGTAAAAATAACACTCATAAACATCACGTGAATAAATACTTTTTCTACTTAAATCAAATAAAAAGTAGCTATCTACTACGTTATAATATATAGGTCAACGCAGCTGTAGATATTGTGTAAAAGCACGCGTCGTGTCGATTAATTTCTCCTCGGAAAAAGGGAGGTAGTCATATTATGTATAGTTCTATACATACTTATATGTCATATAAACACATTTTTAAATTTGTAATTTTTTTAAACTTTATTTTTAAACTTTTATTGGTACGTTTTAAGTGTATTAAAACCTCCGCCCTGTAAATACACCACTGATAATAGTCTAGAAGGGAAACTGTTTTTGATACCTACTCACTCGTTATGACATAACACTATATGATATACTATGATAAACGAGTACGCGATCCTTGGTATATGTTGAATCGACACGACGCGGGTGTTTTGCGGTATAAACCATATTTCAGGCAACAATGAGTTGTACGAAAAAAGTTGCGAGGGATGTATACCATAGCTGCGTCGTGCGTGGTCCGTCCGGATGTCGCGGTCGGTGGCAGTGGCGTTGGGCCCACCGCCGAGGCTGTCGTCGGTGGCGTAGGCGTGCGGTGGCAGACTTCCGTGCGGACTTCCGAGCGCGGACCGCGACCGCAACAGCGCCAAGACGGCGACGGCCGACACCTGCGCTGCAGTCAACGAAGCCATCACTGCGATCGCGGATATTGCTGCTCGTGCTCAGCAAGTATAGAATCCCGAGGACCGATGGAGCCGTTGTCGGTCGACGTAGACGGTGTACAGAGGTAGGCGACGAGAACGGGGACGTGCGGCCAGATAACGTGCTCAACGCCTCTCGTCCGATTCGAATCAGTTGTACGTTTTGCGGAGGTGCGTCGACGGCTTGTCACTATGAAAAAAAAAACCAACGTGACTTGTGCGAAACGCGTATATTATATTATGATTATTATCGTCGTTGTTGTTTATATACCGTCGCCACATTTTCCTCCACCTCAACCACCTCCACCGATTGTTGCTCCTTCTCCTCGTCGTCATCACCGTCGTCGTCATAGGTACTCTCCCGTTGCCGATTCGCGGTACACGATGTGGGATGACCGTTATCGCGGCGTAAAAAAGAATAATACAAATATTATGTCCTTTCCTGTTTGTTTTCATTAATCGCTCGCGCCAACATCACAACAACGTGTTATTTGTTGTCGTATGTCGACCTGTAATAATATATGCGACATGCATAACATTATCAGCTATACGCGTATAATGTATATACCTACACACACGTGTTATGCATACAGGATGGTTCGTTTGACATATTTTGTCTCACTTAACGTACTCTTCCTATTGCCAATGTTGATTTTTGAATTTGTCGAAGGAATGGTGTTCATTTACACTGATTACACTTATGCGGTTTGAAGCAGTTCAAATAAGTATCACTACATAATACATATAGGGATGGATTGAATACCTATGTGAAAAAAGTATCTAGATTCTATAAGCGTTTAGATTGAATAATGTAAATATAATGCTATGCATATAGAATATAGGTACAGTGTCTAAGAGTTTATTATTGTCCAAGACCCAAGATGGATTTTCGTAAACAATTATTATTTATTACAGTTCCTGGTTAATTCGCTAAAATATAATATAATTTTTAAGTTAATTTCTTATAATATTAAGGTGGGAGGGGGGTGGGCTCCGGAAACGAACCTTTTTGCCTCTTTAACTCGGGTAGCCAATAGACTTAACGGCTTTTAAACATATGTGGCTACGTGTTAAATGGTAATATAGTTTTGTATACTTATTAATATTCTAAAATTAATTTTGTACACATTACCAATGTATACGTTTTTCAAACAGTCGTACAATTATATATTTGATGGCTGAAATGGCAAGATCTCCACGGAATTCGTGGTCCAAGTTAAACTTATCGGTACATTCTTGAGAAAATGTCCGTAATAGATGAATTCTACTACTTTGGACTAGGAAATTGAAAACTTAAAAATAATAACAGTCATGAAAAACTAATAGAAAAATTGATGTATGTTAATTGAGATTTGAGATGGTTAACTGTACTATGATAATCGTAGAGAAATTCGGCAAGAAAGTTCGACAGGAATAAGAAAATCCACCGAGACATAAAGAGCGATCGGAAACGAAATCGCTCTGTATGCATACAGTACGGCGATTAATCGTGCCGCGGTATTATAATATGTGTGCCGAGTGTTGGGAAACGTAACGTTTATCGACCCAATTAAATTGTCAACACGCGGCCGGCGCTGTACCGTTGCATAATGGACGAGCGCAAAATGAGTTTTCGATAATACATCGTCACAATAATAATATTATAATCGGCGCAGGTTGACCCGGTGCAAGACCGAGGACGCGACGACGCGTGTCCCTGCACGGGTGACCTGCGTGATCGGCCCAGACTTTTTAGTGGTCGTTATCATCGCACACCGCGAGGACTGCTGTAGAGTAGGTCACGGATGATATAAATTCGAAATGTTGAAAATAATAATATCATATTATATAGGCACCGTGCTTTCGCGGCATTCGGAGCCACCGCCGTTGTTTTACATTTTAATTGAATGGCGTTACGTATATTTTAATATATTATTATGTAGGTGCTTATTATTAAGTAGAAAGGTCGTGTATTATGTAGGTATGCATTTATTGGTTTAAAAATTTCAAGTACGCGCACTCGACGTACACGGAAATTCACTTTGCATAAGTCATGCTTGCGCGCCACTCACACCTAGTATATATACGAACAAGGCTTGTTTTTTTTTTTAAACAAGTACCTATACATGTAAACCTACGTCCTACTTATATATTCAGAGACCTATATTCAGAATGTTTGAGTCCATAAGTGTCCAGGTCATTATTTTTGTCCCGCCACCCTTTTTATAAATGTCAATTGTTAACAATATAAATTAATTATGTGCATGTTATATAATTGGATAGGACAAACAAATACAATAACTATTAATTGGATTCCAAACAAGCAATGTCAATATAAACATATCAATGTAAAATGTAAGAAAATATAATTTATAATTATTAGAGAATACATTTTTATCTTAATGGACGTAGAATAATAATTGTATTATTTTTATTCTGCAAGAAGATAATTGGCCCAGCTAAACATGTTCGTATAATCTTTATATTGAATCAAGGGAGATCTACCGTCATGGCTTTACACAGTCACATCGCTACACTTGAATAAGTTGAGAATAATATTAATTATTATAATATATTATTAAACCAAATAAAAAAAATCTAGCCAAATTTGCAGACTCAGCAGCGAGCAGCCCAATATTGAGGTGAAATTAATAAGCTAGCTTAATGTACAAAATTGTCAGCCAAGTAATCACAATATTTTTTTTATCATTCATCATCAGGATAGTTCGACGTATTAAAATGATTCACAAAACATTCTGATATTTCATGTGTATTGTATCTATAAATAATAATCTAAAAGTGTGTCTGATCCATTGTTCTATTCAGATGACGTTTTATTATAATCTACAGATGGTCCAAATTTTTGAATACTTCGACAACAAGTTAGAATAAAATTGAATCTACACGACTACAACCCACTATTTCAGTGTTAGGCTAAATTTTTTCGACCGATTTGTGAATTGTCATTTCAAAGTATGAGTGTAACTCGGTGGGCCGGATTATATTTTGGTATATTTTGTATTCAACTTAGGTACTCGTTCTAAGCCAATGTGAGAGGTTTAGTAGTACTAGTAAAAGTTCTAAGACTCGGTGGGATGGTATACTTACCCTATCCGGCACTAGTACCGAACTAGTCTCTTTTCATCACTTGTTCCTTGTATTTCTACACATGCAGGTAATCGGTAAAGTAAAATATATATTATTACAAATTGTATTTCAATATAACAATATACGTTAAACATACTCAGTATAACTACTAAGTGATAAATCCAATATTATTGACATCAAAATACTTCCGCATATTCCCCTGTTTGGTACCTATTAATCCGTCACTGATACATCGTACCAGTAGTATAAACAATAACTATAACACTATATACCACATATAACAGTGATATAATAATTTATCTGTTTATATTATAAACATAACGCAAAACGTCGTCAGTAGATAAACAAGAAATTCGATAAATTAAAAAAAATAGTGCAAAATTTATTGATTAAAATCTACTAGTTTCAAGTAAAATAGATTGAAAAACTTACTGGACGAGAAATGTGAAAAAGGTATGTGAGCCCTTAACCTAACTTCCCAGTGACACTCACACCTCCTATATACTGCAGCATCGGAGAGTTTAGCTTTCGATTCGGGCAGCTTATTTAGTTTCAACACTCTCTAGATCGACGACGCCATCACACGCACAAGTGTTTTAGATGCTTATTATTGAATATTTGAACACACGATTTGTTTGTTCTGGCGGCAACGAATTGAAAAAAAATCGATTAACTGTGGTATCTGTGATCTGTCTATTTGGGATCGTACAGTTAGCTCTCGATTTTCTGCAAATTAGGGGGGCATGGCATAAGTGAATTCTGCGGTTAAGCCTGTTAATACCCAAGTTTAAAACTGCAATCTATCTCGACGATCACGACGATCACGTTTATAAGATACCTCAGAAGGTCTAAACTGGCCTCACACGTTTTGACTTTTATCTGTGGTTCAGACTTCAGATCACTGGTCAATGGTCATTCGGTGAACAGTTGATCGACATAAGACTATTAAGACTTGTCTTAATGCCTTCTGGGATCTAAGTGCTGTAAGTGAGTTGCTTACAGTGAATGACTTGTGGGCCTGTGGCATATCGCATACGTCACATGTGTGAGGACTGAGGAGTGCGCTTGCCCAAACACTAACCAGACACTTTAGAGTGGTAGACGGCGGTCCTATCTGTCTGACTCGTACCTTAAAAATTATACTGTTGTCTACACTACCTATACAATTATCGAGGGAGATGGTAGTACCCTCCCAAGAAATATATAAATGGTGACCAATAGCATATTATGTAGCGACGAGGTAGAAAATATCATCGAATAAAGAGATCTGAGATACTGCTGTTTTTAGCTTTTTAAATCATAACTATGTATAAATTAATATTTGTGTAATAATATAATATTTTGTGTAAAGGAAGATTTACATTTTTTGTACGGGGGTAAGTGCCCCATTAGGAGGGGGGATGTCCTAGATAAAACAATATTAATCACTATATAATCACCACTCACAACTGATTTTCACCTTATCTAAAATTGATAACAAAGAGGCACATGTGACATGTGAATACAATATTAAATAATATACGAGGTATGCGATAGATTCATTAATAAAATATCATTATATTATATAGATCGATGAAAACCAGTCAGACTCTAAAATAAAATACTTTGTGGTACTAAATATTGTTATAGAATTTACAGGCTAATCAGAATATTAGAATATTTCATTATTATTTATTTTTATTAATCTCTTATTCTTATAATCTTATTACTAAATGTATAATAACATATAGAGTAAGCATGGAGTCAAATTTTTAAGGTAGGTTTAAAATAGTTTTTTGTTGGTAGATTTCAGTGTGCAGTTATAAATAAAATGCGCCTCAAACGCCACCAAAAAGCTGAACGCAATATCAACTTCTACTGCGTTAGCTTTGGTTTTCGAAAACCGTTTCAAATACTAGTGGATGGCACCTTTTGCATGGCTTCAGCACAAGTAATTATATCTACATAATTATATCATAGATACCTTCCTGGTTGTCTGATGTATTGCTAAAATGGTTTTTTGGTAAAACATTTTTCAGAATAGAGTGCAATTACGTGAAGATATTCCCAAATATTTGGGTGGTGATGTAAAATTTTTAACTACTCAGTGTGTTGTTCTTGAGACAGAAGCTTTGGGTAAGTATATAATACAGCTTAGTCTCATTTTTGTAAAATTAATTAATTCCATTTTGTAGGCGCCGCTGTTCGACCGGCTATGCACATTGTAAAGAATTTTGGTATTCATAAATGTGGACACGAAAAGAAACCTATATCCGGAGCAAGTTGTCTAACATCAATGGTTAAAGATAATATGAAAACAAGGTAATAAATAGTAATTTACAGAACCTGTACATTATACCATTAAAACATTATTTAATGCACCATAATATAATTTAATATGATATATTGAAATATGTGCTGTAAGAGGTATGTCCTTTAAGATTTTAAACATAAAAAATAGCAACCAAATGTTTTATTTTTTTTCATACTTATTATAATTTATCAGGTATTATATAAAATTAGTTAAAAAAAATTATATTAATGGAGAACGTTTGTTGGGCTGTTAAACAACTTGATTGTATTTAGAAAATATTGATTAATTTGTTATCATCTTAACTTATTAAACTTTAATTTAAAAATAATTTAAAATAAATTTAATTTTTAGATGCAAAAATCGAATTCATCAAACATAGCTCTAAAATTGAAAAAATAGCCTTAGAAAACACAAAAAATAACTAAAATTTGCTACCTATTTAAAACTTTAAATTCAATTTGTATTCTTTTCTCAATGTTTAATCGAATAAGTTATTATTAAAATGTAAATGTATAATGAAATGTAATGCTAATGCCATGAGTCATCAAAGCTAACACTTATAATTTTAAAACCAATAAAAAAAAAACTTTATCTAGAATCCTTCATGCATAGCTTACTCTGCTATTATATTTTTATAATAATATTATCAAATGCTAAGGAATCCAAGCCCTGGTAATTAAATAGTAAACAGTTAATTAATAATCTAATCTGTTTCATCAATATGTATAATATACACTTATTTAACATTTTATATTATATTATAACTATATTTACGTGGTAACTTTTTTATATGTTTATAAGTGTGCAACTAATTATTTAATAATTGAATGACAAAATTAAAATTGTTACAGATATATTATTGCTACTCAAGATAAGTCACTTCAAAATGCCCTTTACGTTCTACCTGCTGTCCCTGTTATGTATTTTAATGGTCTAAGTGTAATTCTGAAAGCACCATCTCCAACCTCTATTGATCATGCCAAACAAAAGCGACAATCTAGGTATGAATATAGGCTGTACACCTAAATTTATGTATGTAACTTTGATTTAATGATTTTCATTTTATTTTTAGATTTAATTTAACTGAACATGAAACCAATGTTTTGACAAGTATGAAAAGTTCAATTACAACAGACTTAATCAGTAGTGAAGAATTGAAAGATTACCCTGGGGTATTTAAAAGAGCTAAAGGACCAAATCCACTTTCATGCAAACCCAAAAAGAAGAAAATTGTTGAAGATAATAATATACCCAAAGTAGAAAATAAAATAAAACGTAAAAGAAATAGAGTTAAAATACCTAAACATGTTAAAGAAGAGTTAAAAAAAATGAATAAGCCCATTTCAATCTCATAAAAATGTTATTACAAAAAAAAATAATATGTACAGTGTAAACATTATATTTTGATTTTTATGACATTTTTAATATTAACGTTTATTAATCAATTTATTATTATTTTTATTTGATAAGTGTATTGATGAATTGGTAATTGTTTTTAAATATTAATAACTAATTTAATATACTTGACTATATTTTATTATGCTGAATAATAATGCTGGTTTATATTAAACGGTTAATACATTATAATTTTAAGTTTAGCTATTCCAAAACACTTTACTTCTAAATTGTGCCCATAAAAAATAAGTTATTGATCTTGGTACAATAAATTATATACACTATTGGTCATAATATACTTGGTATTTATTTTAGGATATCCCTCAAACTTAAAGTGTGATCAATTGTTATCTTTAGTTATACATCACAACAGTATTGAAAATTGTCAAAATACACTTTTCATGCTCACCCCCAATTTCTCCTAAAATAATGGATTTATTCAAATCCTGATTTTTGTAATTTTAAAGTATACTACACCACATTTTAAAATCCATGAGATATTTTGTTCTGCTGAAGAATTGTCATGTGACAATACAAACATTACAAACTGTTTTTTTTACCTCAATGAGAACTCCTCATTTTTCTGTTAATTATTTAGTGGGTCATTTTTTTTGAAAATGTTGACGTATGGTTTAAAATTTGGGCTAGTAGTTTCTCAGTTACATAAATATTTATACCAGAGATGATAGTCCTTAAAAATAGTTTTCCAAAAAAATTAAATAGACGTAATATTGGATATAGTATTTGTTATACTTAGACCATTTTTACAAATTCTTAATGTTGATTCAATAATATAATGTAATATAATATATATAATATACTAACGAGGATATATTATCACAGATATATACAATTTATGTATCTATATATCTATAGTTTTAAATAACTAAGGATTGAATATATTTCTGGATTGAGTACGGTACCGGGTACATAAAGAAATTTAAAGTTTAAAGTATACAAAAGATGAGATGATGGTGCTTTACAAACAACTTTCTGATGCATGTAAATATAAGCATCAATGAAACAGAACACTGTTCTCAATATATATTTGTTGGGTCAGATAAATTAAGCATTAAGTTATTAAATGAATTCAAAAAAATATACGTTATAGAAAAACAAAACTTCCTTAGGAATTGTTGTATAGCATTAATAATGACAATCTAAATACATTAACATTAGATTATAAAGGTGTTCAAGACTGAACGACCGCAGTCAACTAATACTCATATAGAAAGTAGTACGATTATAAAAATGCGTTGTTTTGTGGTTATGACAAGGTTGTGTAAGAAACGCAGTTTGAAATTCGAATTTACCGCGTGAATGATGATAACAGCGATATGCTTTCGCCACTGTGTTTTTCATTCCATGATATTTTTGAGGTTACTTTGATCAAAACAAGAAACTACCACTACACCTCCACTTCATGACGGCGAAGCGTTCGGTAACGTCCCGTTCTTTCGCGTCGTGACTATCTCATATACAACTACAGCACTCCCGAATCCATCATGGTCCTCGTCGACTTAAAGGTGAGTGAATATTTTTCATCCGATTCGATCGACTGAACGCCAGGACGCTCGCTTTCTGACGGCCGTTTACCGTCGGCAGATCGACTTCGTTAAACATATATACCGTCAATCCCTTTAATTTTTATCATCGCACCGGGCTAGTATTCGTTTGAATACTCAGACTCAGCAGCCACAAATTGGTTCTGGGGCTCTAAATAACCGGTGCCACATCATGTTCTTATATTGCAATATACCCTCACGCTTTACTGAGGCGTAATACTCATTAAGAAGACATAGTTTCCAAATATGGAGAATAAATTGTTATTTTCCCTCGACCCAAAGATATCATGATTGTGTTTTGTGTTGCAGAAGGGAGGCAACAAGTCTTCGGAGAAGACGAAAAATCGTATGCGTGAATTGAGAATTCGTAAATTATGTTTGAACATCTGTGTTGGTGAATCTGGTGACAAGCTCACTCGTGCCGCTAAGGTTAGTTGTTTTTACTGTTCTTGGTTTTTGTTTATCTATAGTTAAGGTTTACTAATGTTTGTGTTTTTGACTTTTAGGTGTTGGAACAGTTAACTGGCCAACAACCAGTATTCTCCAAAGCTCGTTATACGGTCAGATCTTTCAGTATCCGAAGAAATGAAAAAATTGCAGTGCATTGCACAGTACGTGGTGCTAAGGCTGAAGAAATCTTGGAACGAGGATTAAAAGTTGGTCTAATTTTTGGTGTCATTTCTGACTTTTTAATTTAACTGAATTATATATTAAAAGGTTCGTGAATACGAATTGAGGCGAGAAAATTTCTCAGACACCGGTAACTTCGGTTTTGGTATTCAAGAACACATTGATTTGGGTATCAAATACGACCCAAGCATTGGTATCTATGGTTTAGATTTCTTCGTTGTCTTAGGACGTCAAGGTAAGCTTGTTTTATTAAATCTAAATAATTAACAAATGTTAGGAGTGTTACCCTATTTATTTTATGTATTTATTTTTTACTATGGTAAAATAATAATAAAATAATTATGCTTATGATGTTCATTTTTCCACACATAAAGTAATTTGATAGGGTATTACATTGTCTTATGGTCTACATACCACTTTTTGATAAATGTTTCTTCCCACTCATCACTGAATTCGTTGGATTAATTTTAATTTTCTTTTGGATAGTGTTGCAAAGTACACAGAAAAAAAAAGTTTTTAGTACTAAACCCTGAGTTTCAAAATTGTTTTTATAATGATATTCTATACACCCCTTGCATTTTACTGGCTCTGATATTGATAATTATTATTGTATGAGTAATGAAGCTGATGTTAATGCATTAATCCTACCTTTTTAAGAGTGACAGAAATAAGTTTCATTTCTTAAATAATTCAAATTAAAATTGACAATTTGTTTGATTTTTGTTTATCTTGATCATGCTTTTTGTGCATTTGTATGTAATTCGGTTCCAAGTATTCTGTACACATATTTTATACATATATATATATTTTTCACATTAACCAACAGTTCAAGTTAAATTTACTGTTTTACATTTTTAATAAATAAAATAATCTTAAATCAGAGCAGAGACAATCATCATTTTTTGGTTCTTTCCGATTCCAATAAATCTTATTTTTTAAATGTATATCATTATTTTTAAAAAATTAATTTTCATTTTCATTTAGATACCTAGGAGCAAAATGTGCATAATTTTTTTATATTTCAAGCATATTTTTACAATGCATTCATTTTGTTGTTGTTTTTTTTTGAGAATAAATATCATCCATTCCTTAAAGGAGATGAGATAACATTGATACTATTTTGAATTACATTAATATTACTACTGAAGTATTATGAAATGCCAAGCAAGTTAGATAGGTCAAATAATATTTAGTCCCAGGTATATCTACTTTAATGTAATCCATATTTTAATAATTTACTTTGCTTTTCCTTTTTTTTCCCATTTATCAAAAGATACATAAAATCAATCTTATATAATAACGAGCTGTTAATTTTTTGGTTGTAAAATCATACAAATTAAAAGTTACCATAATAATGTAAATTGTTTATATACTACGTTCAAATTATGAACCGTAGTCAGCTACTACCAGTTTTCATTGGGTCATTGTCAGACTACACCAGTTTGTTCTTATTGAATCTTGTATCTGTATACTTGCTTCGTGGTAGTGGTTACCCTAGTTAGTGGATGGCCAAATTGGCCATCTACCACTTTTCTTATCTTCAAATATCATAACAGTCAATTATCATAGGGAACTTGTACAACTTAACATATACTTTGTAGGCTCATTATAAGGTTATAAAATAGGCCTCTGTGTATTTTTTTGAGTACCTTACAAAAACACTTCCTACGGCCGTAAACATATTAAATTTGCTTTTTTCGCAAAAGTTAGGAATATAATTAACATATTAAGCTCTATTGGGGGAGGTATTTAAGACTCGACAAAAAAACCTTAGTTAGAATAAATAAAAAGTGTTACACGGATTGGTAAATCTTAAGTATATTATACATTTTCCCAAAACTTAAAATATATAATATTTAATTTTAAATTATTGTATTAGGTTTCAACGTAGCTCACAGAAGGAGGAAGCAAGGCAAAGTTGGTTACCAACATAGACTTAACAAAGAAGACGCGATGAAGTGGTTCCAAACTAAAGTAATTGTCTTATTCACTGTTATTTATTTTATTCCTAAACTCATAATTTTTTTTTTTTTAGTATGACGGAATCATTTTAGCAGGGAAGAAAAACTAATATTAATTGTATTGTATATGCAATGCAAATCCAAAAAATATACATACATGTTGTTTTTCCAAACAAACAGTCTTGTTTTATTTAGCACTATAAACATTCATCATCAATTATATTTCCTTTCAAATAATAAACGATATTCCTTAAAACAAATTCAATAATGAATTTTATATTTATAAATTTATTGGGATTAGATAATAATAAAGACTGCAGTTTCTGGCTTCTGCTACAATACAATTTTATGTTTAACTACATTTTTTAATGCATTCACCTGTGGTGACCTTAGACAACATAGTATTGATACAGCAATTTAGTTGAGTTATTTACACAATTTCAATAGTTAAATGTTAATGATATATTTAGACGCACACAATTTAATGTTTTGTAGTTCAACATTTTTCATGTGTATTCCAATAAATGTTATCTATAAAAATAATATTTCCTATTAATATATTACACGCTTTGAAGTATCATCTGATCTGATTTGATGATAGTAGCACAATTGTTTTATCATAATCCTCTGAAAATACTATGTTTTAAGCTTTTAGATGGCCCTTCTGGTCTTGATATCAGCTATGAACTGATTTGTTGAAGTTTTTGATTATAGTTTAATCAAAAAAAGTAAAGTATTTAGGGTATGTCTATGCTGTAAAGTGGTTAGAAAATCGATTTTCACTCTAGACGTCCGACTTGTTGGGTACTAACAGGGTTTTTGGATTCGCCCTTTTTACATTCAAAGGAGCATGGGGTATGTGATGGCACTAAGTACTATCTGTTTCAGGACTATGACAAACATTATACAAATATATTTCTTAAAAAAATAATCTGGCACGGTACAGCTAGTAATCCCAACTATTCCTAACGTCATATTTTTTTGACAAACATTAGTCAACTTTAGATTTTCAAATGGTAACACATAATTAATTCCAATAATTTGTAAAACTAATTTTTATGACATTCTGTGTTTAAATTTTTATTTCTACCTATTCAATAGTTATCGAGATATAACATCAGTTTATAACCTTATGTCAATAAACAATTAAAGATGAAGCTTGTGCCTTTCACACAATCTTTATTATTCATGGTTAATCATTCAAATAAATGGAGCAGAATAATTAGTCGAATTGTAAGCTTGGAAGTTATTAGACAGAACATCATGACATGGGTTGTAATTAAAAAAATTAAAAGATGCGGAATATCAAATGTTCTACTTTGGTTGTCATTTTTGTATGTACAATTTGAGTATATTGTGTTATACATATAATTTAATTACCTCGCAATACTACCACAGGTGTGCGTGTGACATTTTACGAGTCACTTTTTTCAGTGTTAGCCCTTAATTAGAATAAAATTAATAATATTCATTTCCATTCCCAATAATTTTCCCATTTTCCTGATAAACTATCGTTTTGATTAAAATTGAATTAGGTTTTCAATGTACCTTCATTACTCAAATTCAGATTATACTAATAAAGCTTAACAGTTTTAGCTAATACTGCACTAGTTAAACGGAATACAGATCATGATGTTAACCCAGCTCAATCTTTAATTTCCAAAATTCAATTCACAAATACATTTTATCTTTACCCCAATATTGGCTATTGGCAAATCAATAAAAAATGTATTCTCATGAGAATCATTTAATAATATATTGTTAGAGCAATAAAAATTAAAAAATAACGTAACAATATAAATGTCTTTATTACACATTGTTTAAAAGAAAATATATACTTCGTAAAAACTATTTATATTTTAATTCATTTTTACTAAATATGTTGTATTAAAAACTCAAGTTACTAACTTATTAATTATAAGTGAACATCAATTACTTCTTATTAATATACAAATTAAGAAACAATTTTTACAATTACACTGACAACTTCAAAGCTGTCTAATGGTATAGTATAATATAACAATATGGTATTATGTTGTTAACCATATCAAAATTGTATACAATTATAAAATACTAAAAGTAGGCGTTTTAATTAAATAGTAAATCATTTGGTTTTCTCGTATTTTCCTTAGGTATTGTCGATCATTGATTACATTTTATCCATATAATGTCACATTTGAAATTATATTTAACCAGACACATTTCAATCATTAAGTCACACAAAATCACATCTCAATGTTGTTAGTAAAAGAATATGAATAAACCTCAATAATCAAATTTCTTAATTTTTGCATAAATTAGGTTATTCAATAAAATGTATTAAATTTACAATAATAGTGAATACAAAAAAAGAAAAAATATATATTATTAATGATGCCCTTATTTTTGATACCCTAGTATATAAAAATAAAAATTGTGTAAACACGAGGCAAAAAATATGCCAATAATAAATTTAAATGTTCAATTAGTAATATAGTATTTATTTAATTTACTTAAATAGTTGTGAACGGCTAATTAACAATGTAAAATGTTAATGACTGAATCAAAATAGTTTATATATATATTTTATTTTAGTCTAGGTTCTGTAACCAAAATGTTCAGCAATAACATATCAAAAAAATCAAAAGGAAGTCTAAAACATTTTTGTTTTATATATTAGGTGATTTGAAACCTTCAAATTTCAACTTAAAACATTGTATTTGTTTCTTAAATATATATTTTTTTATTCTACTGACCTTTAAAAAAATATATATATTCCTACCTAAAAATGGAAACTGAATTATACAAAATATAAAATTGAGAAATTTAAATCCATTTTTAGTCTTCATACAATGGTGTATTATCGCCCATAGAAGATTCAATCATTGATCTAGGGCTATTAATGGTATGGGGAGTTGACCGACCAGATCGTGGAGTCCATCTTGATCCAGGTGATGCATATCTCAAGTCTGGTTCATTATCATCATTGCGTACTGAACGAGACGATGAAGCATATACTCCAGGTGAATCTTGCCCAGGATCCATTGTAAATGGATCATATGGTGTACCAGAATTAGAAGATGGACCTCGTGGTGACTTAGATGAATTATGTGAAGATGTTGCATAACTACTTTTGTAGGTCTTTGATGGTGCTGGTGAGTTGTATCCGTATGACGAGGCACTTGGGGTAGGTGATGGAGCATCGCTTCGTGGTATACTTGTTTCTCTTTCTCGGTTCATATATCGATGATTGTTGTACCTAAAATATTTAAACCAGTTACATTATAATAATAATTAAGAGGACACCACACCCACATGTGTTGGTTTAGTCTTACAAATGTATAACACAACACATTTTCATACAGTAAAACCAACAGTTTGGGTTGTTAGCTTCAATATTACATTTTTTAGGTTATTTTCATAGGTAAAGGTATCCAGTATCTATACGACTATACACCATATATTTTTTTAGTATAGACTTATAAGGTTTGAAAAACATTTTCAGGAAACTTAATGTATAAGTAAATAATGACCAAGACTAAAAGAAACAAAGTTAAGTAAATCTATTTCTAAACATACATCTTTAAATATTTAATTGGTACCTTGACTATAAAATTGGACGACTGGGGAAAATAATTCAAACAAGATATAAGATTTAATTCAACTTTAAAAAAAAGAGAAAAAATCTATACAATTAAAGCAAAAAAATATGCCTATAATCTATATGTAAAATAAATTTAACACACACATGATTGTTGAATCATGTAAATTTTAGGATTAACTATAAAAAGTATTAATAAAAAAATATTAAAACTTTATAACTGGGTCTTAAAATATGTTAAGTGATAACTGATGTATTGTTAATATAAAATGACCTAATATTTTAGTTACAAGTAACCTATAACAGTATAACCACTTCCAAAATTGATAGTATTTTATAGGTTTTATGCCCCTATTTTTAGGCACACAACTTCTAGATAAGCATTCAATTTTAATTTTATATATATTTCCTGTTTTGTAGATTAAAAATTATAACACTATTTTAGAAAAACCAAAGTTGGCAAAATGTACACAGTTTAATGATTTATAATTTGTGACTTTTTATTGTGTTAACATCTTACCTGCTACGAGGTGTGTGTCGTCCTCCTCCATCAGACATGGGTGTAGAGTATCCTCCATCACCTCTCTGTTTAGCTTTAGCCCATTCTTCAGCCATTCGACGCCAATCATTTGGATCTGCCGAGACAGGTGGTTTAGAGGGAGATGGTTTTGGACTACTTTGAACAATTGGTGTGAGAGAGCTAGGATGAAGAAATACACCATCATGAACTGGTGCCTGAGAAGCACCATACCGAGGAGTAGCATAATTGCCAATGTAAGGAGTCTGCCCTGATGGTGTGTACGGCTAAATAATAATAAAAATATATTAATACATATTTTATACAGTTTTAGTTAAGTTTAAAATTATTTTACAGTGTTATAAGCAGATGGCTGCATGTTATTGTATGATGCATGTGGTGATTGCGAATATTGAGGTGTAGCATTTGAGTGGCTACTATGACTACGATTCATTGGTGACGGTTCTAAAATATTTAAAAAAAAAGCAAATAAATAATTAATACTTATTAATATTTCTGTACACATACCTGTATGTGGAGAAGGTCCATAATTTTGCCCAGCAGATCTAGCTGTTACTGGTGTTACATGAGGTGTAGCATCTCGGAAATGTTCTTTATACCATCGGAATAAAGATCCAATGGAATCAAAATTTTGGCTACGGAAACGATAACCTTCTGGTGTAACAGTTATGTATTCATGTTTCGATCTACGAGTAGGTAAACATGATAGAAGAAATTTGCCTGCATATTTCTGAAAAAAAAAATTGTAAAAATACATATATAGTTTATTAATATATTATTAATTAATTACAATAGTTATACTTGTACATTTCACACAAAAATATTAGTATTGAATGTCTAAATATCCCATTATTCTGTTTAAACTAATTAATACACTTTCATACTTTAAGTCTGGATTAGTTCCCAATTGTTTTGATTATAATGTAAAAAAATTACTTACTGAATATAAAATTATTTTAATATTGGAAATCATTCTATATAATATATTGATAGCAGAAATGGTAGAATTGAAAATCAATTTGTGCAATACTAACAATAAAGCTATATAATATATTATATATATATTAAAACAAAATTATTGAAATTCTGAAATAATGTATAAGATTCTAGTGGTTTATTAGTTTTAGTCCCATTTTAAATTTATCCAATATGTTAGAATCCTAAATCTAGGCAATGATTTACAATTTTTATCACTACTACTAGAAACCTTTAAAAATAAATCTGTGTATTAACATACCTGTGATACAGATACAATGTAATGGATTTTTGAAGGGTTATTATTTTTTTCTTCTCGGAGAATTTGCTCGGCTTTTTCAATATTTCCTCCATCTGTATCTCGATAATACCTAAATCGTAATAATTCTCTAGCATTGCTTGCCATTGGAGTGATATGACGTGCAATGATTTCATCTAGGTCTTCAAATTCTTCAGTGCCAATCCAAAGTGAACGCCCTAATGAAAAAGCATTGACTTTGCCTTTTTCTGTTATGTCAATGTGTTGGTAAACATTATCAGCTACTTTCCAGGTAACAGTTAAATGGTCAGCACCTTTACTAGATGGTCTAATAATAGCATCTCCTTGGTCGGAGTTATTCAATAATTTAACAGCTTCTGCAAATGATACATTGTGGAAACATGGGTGCACAATTACACGTTTAATATATGTCTGAGCATTTTTTATTTTATTTTTGTCTAGTTCAGTTTTTCGTTGTCTACTTTCAGTTTCATGATCATAATAAGGATCTTTTTGGGGTCGCCAATGATGTTCTTGATCTTTTAAATCTGAGCTTTTAGAAGTAGCTTCAAATGAGAATCTATCTGGTTCAATTTTGATAATTCTACAATGTATTGCCTGGTTAAAACGAACACGATCTTCAGGGTTGGCTACATGAGTATTAGATAAATTTTTCATTGCTATAAAGCCACTAATACCATTATCTAATCTTATACGAATTCCTGACGCTTGACCAGGGCAACCACCAGCATCAAAATGGTTCCACACCTAAATATTTTTATAACAAAAACATATTAATTCTAATAATTAAGTGATTATGAAAGGAAAGACATACATCTGATAATTCAAGGAAGTCATTCTTAAAACAAAATGGACATTGCCATAAACCAGTTTCATCATTTCTCACTGGATTTGCTTTGTCAAGTTGATCATTTTGAGGTTTTCTACGTGCAATTCCAGTGACAGTAGATAAAACCATTTTTCCAACAAAAAATGTTTCCTGGGTTTCCTTAGTAAGTAGTTCGAAGACTTGTGCAGGATTTGGAGGCTTATATGGTACTCTTATATCTTTGTAGCGGTGGTTTAACTCTTGGCGTATATCATAAAGTGTGATACTTTTATTACCAAAACCCTAATATATTAACATTTTTTTAAAAATGATATGTTTATATTTATAAGAAAATAATTAAGACAATATATAAAACAGCTTACCTGTCTTTCTAACTCTTCAGCAAATGCATCTAAATCTAAATCTTTAAGTCTTTCTGGTGCATCTAAAATTTCCTCTAGAGCGCCTGCTGGATTTGCTTCCTCGTCGTCATACTCTAGAGCATCAACTGCCATTTTTCTGGCCCATTCATATGTCTCCGGATGTACTCTAGATCCATCTAAAACTTCTACATAAGCTTCAGTACTATCACCCAAAGAGTTGGTATCAATTCTAATAAATCCAGCACAATTGATGAATATCTTAGGACCCATATGACACGCAGTAACTAATTGGGTTCGGTTTTCTAATCGTTGGTTTGTCTGTTTCATTAGTTTAATTAATGCAGTGGCTTTACGAGGTCCCAAGCCACAGACAAATTGTAATAGGTTGGGCGCATAAACTCGTTGAACCACATCGTTTATGTCAACACCCACTTCATTAGTACGATTTATAAATTCTTGGTATAAACCTTCTAGTAATTCTTCTTGATTCAACACTTCCTAGAAGAATAAAATAACAGATTTTATATTAATATACTGCATAAATATAAGTAATTATATGTAAAGTAAAGTAAATAAAAATATTGTTTCAGGTGGAGACATAAACCAAACTTACATTTAGCAGATATAATTTTGTATTGTTAGCTTTAAAATTAAAGTGAATTAACCTATTACTAAGTCTTAAGGAAAGAACATTAGATATATCCTGTTGGTTTTTACAATACTTTAGTTTTTAATCAATAAGAGATATTTATATTTATATTTTACATTCTCACAACTAACTTAAAAATTAAAACTAGAACAACATATATATATATCAGAGGACATTCCTACTTTTAGGTATGACAATAATATATCAATTCACTATATAATTCAATATTAAGAAGACGTTATACCCGCATGTGTTGGTCTCCATCTTACAAGCGCATAACATACCAAATTTTAAGCTCAGATCATGTTCAGCTGTCAGTTTAAAAATTAGTCAATTGACCTCTCATTAAAATTAAAGGTAAGATCATTACGGAGGGCTTCTAGAAGGATTTTTATTATATTTTAATTTTAAAGAGATTTATGAGTATTTTAAAATTGTAAATTGTTAGTACAACTTTAAATACTCATAACTCTCTTTAAAATTAAAATATAATAAAAAGCACACGAGAAGCCCTTCGTAATAATATTACCTTAAATTTTAATAAGAGGTCAGTTCACTCTAATTTTTAAGATAGCTGAGCTAAATGTGATCGGCTGAACATACAATTTGATATGTTACACTCTTGAAAGACAAAGACAACACATGCGGGCATAACGTTCTCTTAAGCTAAGAACAAAAAATTGAAACAACTTGAGGTGAAAATTTTAGTGTTATACGTTGAGTAAGAAGGATTATTTATTTAAGGGTATATCTTCATAATCACATATTTATTCAAAACTAAATATGTAAAAGGTATTGAAATATTGATATAAATTTGATCTATTCAACATTTGTAAACAATTTCAATTATTGCTAAAACGTAATGAAGAAAATATGGATTGAAATAAATACTTGATACTGATGATAACGAAGACACAATATTTCATCATCAGTTGAACACAATTGAGAAAATTCAACCAAAGGATCTTGCATTCTACGTCCCAAAGATATGGATTCACGTAGAAGTTGTGGATAATCTCTGAATTCATTCTAATAAAAAAAACTTTTTATAACCATCAACATTTTTAATTGAAATGCCATACTAAAAAAATGTACATACTTCTCCTTTAATAGAATTGGCAAAAATCCTAGCTAGATGATTATCTAAAATTTCAACTTGTATTTGAGGAAATTGTTCATCGACAACTAGTTGGTCAACAACTGCTTTGATATCTCTAACTAGCCACAATGCATCTCTTGACTCTGCTCCAATAACTATGACGTGGGGTTTTTTAAAAAGTACAAAGTTTCTTATATGATTGAAATCTCCATCTCTTTTTGCTTTTACATCATCATTGAATGGTCTTTTCATAATATATGGTAAACGTAGATGATCAACAACTTCACCGTCAGTTGATAAAATACATGCAAATGATGCTTGTTCATGATCAGGAGAATAAGCTAATCCCATAACTCTAATGCCTTTGCTTGTATCCCAATCGTCATCATCTTCATCCACTTCTGGTTTATATGGACCTACCTACAAAAATTAAATATTAATTAAATAATATGATAGTAATAATTTAAACTACTTACAGCTAGCCAATTTGATAATTTATTTTTGCAGGATTTTAATATATGCTCTTTAGCTTCAGCTAGCAGACTTCGTCTAAGTTCTTTTACCATTTCAGGCATTAATAATTTTCTAAAAGCTAAATCAACACATTCACGACGCACATCATTCCATTGTTGTACATTTGAACTAAATTCGTCCTATGAAATAATATATTTATTATTTTAGTCTTAAAGAACATTAATTGTCACATATAGATTACTTACTCTTATATAAAGCTGTTTGACTTCTTCTATATAGGGAAGGGAACCCAGACCATCTACTTCTTCATCAAATGAAATAGTAAGCAATTTATCATCTTCTGCCATTTGTAACTTTAAAAAGTCATCTTTTACTAAATCTCTCACTGGTTTACGTCGAATGTACTTCATTCTACACCAAAATATTAACAGATAAGTCTTAATTATATAAATACTAATATTAGTATCACTTAAGATAAAAAATAAAAATATTTACGAATAACAGTTATGATTTTCATCAATTTCTTTGACACCTCGTTTGTTTGGTACAATATTAATTTTAGCACGATCAAAGAAAGTTTCACGCAAACATTTCCTTATAAGTGGCTCTCGAGATAATTGACAAGCTACCATATATTTGCCAGCCTTTAAAACTTCATCAGGGGTTTTTAGTAATCTGTAAATAGTTAAATAATATATATTATAATCAATTATATGATATTAAATTGTATTCATATTTGTCAATACTTACTCATTGCAGTATTCACCAGCAAGCTTATATGGATCTACAGATTCTTGATCTACTTCATGCCTTTGGTAGTTGTCACGAACATTTGCAGCAAAATGTTCAGGTTTTAAACCAAAACGTTTGGCAAACCCCGCTAGAAACATAAATATTTATCCATATGATGTATATACATATTATTTACAAAATATTTAATATTGACATACCAAGTCCAGATTTAAGGCACATAGTATAAGGTCCTGAACTACTTGCAGGTTTAACAGTTTCAACGTTAGAATCATCATCATCTAAATTACCAGCATCTTCATCATCATCAGGTAAATCTTCACCAGCTTCAATTGCAAGTTTTCTTCTTTCTTCTCTTAGTTCTTTAGCTTTTCTTTTCAATTCTCTAGATTTTTTCCTAGCACTTTCTTGCATAGCAGGGACATCGTTGGCATAGTACAACATAAAATGACCTTGAATATCTTTTAGTTCTTCATTTGTTTGTACGGCACGCAATTTATCAATATCTTCATCTTTGATAATGCGAATGTGATCAGGCATAGGGGCATTTGTATCCTTCATTAACATTTCCATTTGATAATTTCGCATTTTTTCCAATAATTCAATCAGCATAGTTTTGCGAGATCTCAATTGACACCACTAAATACAAGAAAAATATTAAATTCTTATTAATACATACTAAAATATAGGTAATTCCTACTACTATGACCCAAAATTAAATACAAACATACCTTAGCATCGAAATGGTAAACTCTCCATAAAGCATTGATATCGAGTTCAGGTTCAACATATTCTTTTCTGTAATATGCTAAAAATGGAACTTCAAAGTTTTGATTTCGCATGAAGTCTAACGCCTTTTTAATTTTTCCAATAGTTTGAGGTCCTTTTTTAGATTGAAGTCGAGGATCTACACCACCTTTGTTTTCCTAAAAATATGTAAATGGAACATGTTATTAATTTATTATATAAGTTGTAAACAGGTAGAATATATTTCCTGGAGAAAAATGAGTTGTAAATTATTTATTGCTCTTTAAACCATTCAAATGTTTGATATTGCAAGTTATACTTTTCAAAAAAGTATTTTCACTAAGATAATATCAATAAATAAAATTTTACTTGTGTAGTAATAGTTGGTTTGCAAAATGCTTGTTTGTAAATCCAGTCCGCTTCTTCATCTAATTCATCAGAACCTTCAGGTACTGGTGTAACTGGGACTTCACGGAGTTGCATTCTTTCAGGTATATCATTATTACGAATCTAGATAAATAAACAATGTTTATGGCCCGAATATTATAATATTTTTATAGGTTGTAGTATGTTATACCTGATTGTCTAAGTCTGTAAAATGACCTCTTTTCAACTCGATCGGTTCATATATTTCAAATATTGATTTTCTAGTAGCTTTCCTACGTTTTTGAGGTTTTGGCCTTTGTCTTCTTTCACCATCTTCCTCATCTTCTATATAGTCATCATCAGACACATCGTCTTCATACTCATCATCATATTTTTCAAATTCGTCATAATCAAAATCAACACCAAAAATGTCTTGTGCCTCCTGAAGGGCAGCATCTTGATATATATGTTTACGTTTTTTCTTTTTCTCTTTAATTGGCCGTCCCTCATCATCTACAATAAATCCATCATCATCTTCATCAGAATATCCTTCTCCTTCTTCATCACCTTCTACATCATAATTGTCAACCCGTTCAGCTCTTGAAGAAACACGATCAGTTGTCCTTTCTTCTTCCTAATTAACACACATAATTATAAATTTTTTTTATATATATTATTTTGATTATATTACTTACATTATCAGACGTATCAAATAAAGTGTTAGCAATAGCTTCTCGATCTTCAGTAGCATTTTCACCAGTACCCTCATCATCACTTTCTTCATCTTCTAAACGTCTTAATCTTTTGAATCGTTTCTAAAAATGAAATATTTATAATATTGCAGTAGTTAACTAACATAACAAAAATAAAACATACTCTTCGTTCCACTTTAACACCAAGATTTTCTTCGATAAGATCATAATCATCTTCTTCCAATCGATCATCAAAGTCGTCATCAGATTTTTTTCTCTTTTTCGAACCATCGGATTCATCACCAGAACCATCACTTTCTTCAATTGGATTATCATCAATTAAGTCCTTTAATTCTTCACGAATTTTGTCTTCATCATCTAGTTGAATAATTATTACATATTATATTACCAAACGATAATAATAATAAAAAATATAAACAATATATTTCAAGTCCAATCTTTAAACATTTTTATACTTTTTTCTCAGATAAAATTCAAGACATATCATTCTCAATATCTCAACAAACTCTTTAAGAATTTGGAAACAGAGAACGTTTCAGATTTGCGCAGTGATTTGTCATCATTGAACATTTAAAAGTAAATTAAAAACTTAACTTAAATTAATTCTTAGTTATAAAATTACTAATAAAAACGTTAGTAAAGTATTGATAATCTAAACATGAGTTAAGTTTCAAAGTACTAAAATATAGTGTATTAATATATATAATATTATGTTGAGCATTATAATTGTATACAAAAATATAAAATTTAAATAGAATCTAAATACTATTATTGTACATTACAATACTACATAATAAATACTAAGTTACCTTATCTTTTTTTGTCACTATACTACGCAATTGAATTGATTTGATTAACAAATTAAACAAGTACTATTGTGTGTTTGTGCCAAGTACAAGCCAAATACAGGGGAAGGGGTAAAAACTCTTTCCCAAAATAGTATTTGTATAAAACATTTTTTTCTGTGTACGTAACTGGTTTTTGCTAAATGCTACAGAATGTTTAAAAAATAATATTAGAATATTCAAATATTTTACTAAAACAAGACATACAACACTCGGTTTTTCTTTTGAAACGAGGTCTTTAGCTTGTACCTATTATGTATGTTTTATGGCATTGTTATTTAATATAACTCTTAGATAGGTTCATAGTTTGAAATTAGAATTGTTTGATCAAAATGATAAATAGTTATTTCAATAGTAAATGTATAGATCACAAGGAACTAAACATCTGCTAACAAATATAAAATGATTTATGTTTAATTATTATTAATAATAACCTAAGTCTAAATATAAAAAAACTCAAGTAAAATTGCAATAGTTATAAAGTATATATATACCTTCATCATCGTCATCATCACTTTGCATAGACTTAATTTTCTTTGCCTTTTTTTTATTAATATCATCCAACTCTTCATCCTATAAACATTAAAAGAATATTATGAATTTATATTATATTAATATTATTGAAGATTATAGACAACTAAACATTACACATTTAATTAAAAAATATATGCAAAATTGAATCAATACTAACTCAAATAAATGTTGAATACTTACTTCACTTTCTTCGGCTTCGGAATCTATAAACTGAGACATGACTCTGCAGAAATAAAAATGTCAATTAATGGTAAGTTTTAATAGTTGAAATTTTAAAAAGTAAAAGTACTTAATTAATATTAAGTTCAATGTAAATGTTGAAAATTATATGAACTCAATAATTCTACCTAATCATTTAAATTTGGCATAATATGTACACAGGCTGTAACTATAAATTATTTACAAACATTTTGAGGTTTACAAATTAGTTTGTACAAAATAATCAGGTGATATCACAAATTGAAAAATTAAAACGGCGTGGGATGGGACTTTTTCATAGGAAAAAAAGATAAAAATGTACATCAAACAAAATAAGAAGAGATAACTTAGTGGATGACAAACTTCAATAATTAATAAAATAAAATGGCATCATTAAATAACGATTACATGGAGATATATTATTTAAAAATTTCGATTCATAATCTACATATCAGATCCGATTGCCTAAAAAATACAATAACTGTAGCTAGAAGAGAAATGTTTCATATTTGGACATGGAATATCCCAACAGATAAGATATGAACATTTTCTATACAACAGATATAAAAAATTAGCACCGAAAAGAAGTCAAAACGACAAAACTCAAGTATCGATAAATAGTAGGCAGTTTTTTATTTTTCTATTCGCATGTATAATTGTAACTGTATCTGTAGAGCAACTATCGTGGTTATTATTACACGACTCTGTCACAGTCGTAAATGGTTTGGCGATAAACTCTAGACCTCTGTAGGCAATGAATATCATATTTCTACCATTCGCGATTTCGTGAGCTACGCGTACTCGAAACGCGACGGACAGATCGGACGGACGTTTCGAGTGGGTAAGCCTATAAGCAGAGGCGCAGAACTGCCCAAAATATTCTAAAACGAAACACAAACCGGGCTTTCGAGAATACCCGGTTCGGCGGAAGTGCAGAACGACACGTACGGAATGCGGCGTGATCGGCGGCCGTGCTCCTGGCGTGGAAAATCGTTTGTCACTCGACGTCGCTACTTGCTGTCGTCGGCGTCGTTATTCCCGACGGTCAACAACGAACGCCGCGGAAAAAAACGGCAGGTGACGAATTATTGATAAATAATAATATTATAATAATTAATAACAGTCGTACGACGGCTCGAGGACGGCCATTTTGCCCAGTTATCAGTCTCACGCGATACGTATAATTGGACGACGACGATGACGGACAGTGTGACCGGCGGCACGTTTGAACCAAACGGTCGGTGCCCGGTTATTACCGTACGACGATCGTTCGGAATTTTTGGAACCAAACGGAATGGAAAGAAGGCATAAAATGCATCCGCCTAATCGTATAATCGTGCGTACGGTCAATGACCAATGGTCGTAGTAGTATCGTACTCGTAAGTTGAAACGTCCCATTGGCCGTGGGGCGCTTAACTCGGCAGAAAATTAACGATCGGAATTCGGGGTGGATGAATAAAATAGTTGTGAAAGAAAAATTAGTTGTAAAATATGTATAGAATACTATACGGTTATCAATAATAGGTAAAAATAATAGGTATATCCTTTATCCATATTAAAAAAAACTATTTGTATCAATTATATTTAAACTTGTATAATAATAAGTATAGAGAAGTAAAGGAAATGATAGTAAGTCTAAAATTTGACATGCCTAGAGGTTAGTACCTACCTACTATTTGTATGGTGTTTTTTGAGGACATTTAATGATTAAATAATATGTAACAACGTACCTAATTACAATATATTTATCCACAAAACTGTGAGTTTATTTTTATTTTTTTAATACCAAGTTAAAACGTAAAGAAATACTGAACCCAAAAATAATAATTTTATAAAATGTTGTCAATTTAGACTATTACAAGTTAACAACACCTCTTTTAGTATTTATACAATGTATAATATGTACAGCGAATACATTCTACATACATAGTGATGGGACGTGACCTAAGTATTAAAGTTATTTTCAATAGAGTATCTAAGTATGTGAACTAGGCACTTAGCGATTAACATCTTAAAAAGTAAATTGGTACAACACTTTAATAGTTTTTTGATAGGTAATAGCGTTTATGTATTATAATTCTCTCATCGTCTGCAGAAACCATGTCGGCGAGAAATGTTTGATAGTGTAATTTATACTAAGCAGTAAGCATTTAAGTGAATTTATGTACACTTTAAAATTATGATGGTTCATATTTTTTTTTATTACATAGGTACCTATATTTATTTAAATAATAAGCTCATACCTACCTACTGAAATTTAAGTTCCACCATAGGTTGTTCCCTATATTCCATGTGGTTTTAAATATTGAATTGGTTTTACAATGATATAATTTTTAAGTAATATTTATTTTTACCTATGAATTTTAGAATAGAAGAAAAATCTCAAAAATATTAACGCAGAACATACCTAGGTATTATTTATTTTATTCGAAATAAACATGACTAATTACGCCGATGGTAATACGCTTCTAGACGTATGAATTAAATGTTGTCGTGAGCACCTAATGCTTTTTTTCACTAAATTAATTGTATGTATCTCCAAATAAAATGAACTGATTAATTTATTTGGTATTATAGGTATAGGTTGGTTTATGGTTATATATCAATATTATTATATATATATAATATAACCAATAAATTTTGCTATCTGAGGGATTACGACTTATAACTAAATATTTTATTCTGAAATCCTCCATTAATAATTTATGCATTACAAGTAATAACTTCTCATTGTAATTTATAATATTATATAGGTACCTACGGATAATTAATATCTACAAAATATAAATTTATATCATAGGTGTATAATAAAATATATACTAGATTACTAGGTATATTATAGAATCTAAAATATTTTAAAGATTTACTATTGAAGAACTATCATAATAATAATAGTTTATTTTCATAGCTGTCGATTTGTTAATAGAGTTTCTAAATAAATTCAATACAAACGTAACTGTCATATTTTTGGTTTCTTAATTTTAAAATTGATACTAATAAATAATTAATTCCTTTTGCATTACAGAAGTTTTTCTATCATCCTCAAGGGAAATAAGTTTTGTTTAATTGAAAATTCTCTATTAAGTTACACAATTACCTACACTTCTCAAATAGGTACAATACATTTTTGTTGTATTGATATAGAATAGCTAGTATTATTTGAAATTAAGTTTATATTTATGTTTTTGTGTAAAGATAAAAGTGCGTCAATGTTAATTCCAGGTAGGTATATATATATTTTTAAGTTATATTTTTAAATGAATACTTTTTGTTGTTGCAATTATTAGTGTGTTTCTGTACATTGAAAATAAAAAGAATGCTACGATATTAAATATATGATTTGCGAGTATGTCTACTACTACCACAGTTTCTACTATCCGATTATTATCACATAAAATAGAAATATTACATGAAAAAAACAATACCATAAAGAGACCATTTTATATTTTTGATAAACGATTTTCATATAAATTACAGTTGCTTGTTATGATCTTGTTTTTGTAAAAAAATCATATTATATAGGTCAGATGACGATGAAAATACATCATTTGCTTTATATCTTAATACTTTCTTAGTAACTAGTTAATAATTTATTGTTGTTATTAAGTATTCAAGTGAAATATTTTAATGGGTATCATATATATATTTTTAGAAAGAGAATAATATTTACCTACTTATTGGTTTTAATGAATTATTTACTAATTATAATAATATTGTATATTATTAATTATTACAATATAATAAATCAAAATATAAAAATTGATATGAATATTTTCAATATTGTGGGTTGTGGGTAGGTTGGTATCTACTATATTATGAAAATAATAACAACAAATAACAATAACAATGAAAACATTGGCAACTTAGTAAATGTACAAATAAAACGAATAAGACAAACTTTAAATGCTTTTTGTTTGTAAAAAAAGTGGAAATAGTAGAAGTAAAAAAAATTTAAAACACTTGACAGCGATAAAACTACTTTATGAGCTAAACAAACATTTTCGCCTATGCTATTTCTAGTGATAAGACCATCGTAAAATTTAACTTTGGGTTGGAGTTTGGTGCAAGAAAGGAATAATATCAAAAAATGCGTGTAGATAAGTGTCTTTTATAATACTCATATACAATGTACGTTAAGGTTTCTCAATGTTGTTTGTACCTTCAACATTTTGATTTAATTTATTTTTCCCAATAGAATCAAAAAACCAAACCAAAAAACATTCATAAAAAAGTAATAGCTGGTTGTCGTGCGTATGTAATAATAATACACATAACCTAAGACATAAAACCAACAATATTCTTCTGAAATAAAATACCTAAAATATTTTTCAGTATATTTCACAGTTTTTATTCTGATCACGAATTCAGTATACTTACAAGTACATCTAAATTAAACAATATAGATAGAAAAAACTATATTTCTAAAATGTTATTTAAGTAATAATCGTAGTTAAGTTATACGTTAATTATTCAAATAATTTTTTAGTAGATAGTTTATTCTACTAGAATAATCCTTCAGTTAACAACTATTAGAGAGCTAACAGTTAATGAGTAAAAAAAATGTCAGTGAAAATTGTTCAACCATCCTAATTCACTAATTAAAAATAATATTACCAACTTATATATACGTATTGACAAAGAAGCTAAAACCTACGGGCGCTTTCAGGGGGTGGTGGGTCATGCCCCCTCTATTTTAGTTAATATTAATTGTTTTTTTCACTTGCAAAAACAAAACAACAATATGTGCTGTGTTATCAGAGATTTTTGACTTTGCCCCCTTCCTTCTGCTTATACTTCTGTGGGCGTACATGCCTCTGCTTACCCTGCCACATGCCAAGAGACTTATTGCCAAGGCCTGTTGTATCTACTTAAATACAGCGGGTCAGTCACTAAAATTGTAATATAAATAATACAGTAGGTTAGGTCTCAGTGCCTCATCCTTTACATGTCTCATATAACATATTATTAAGCATAAAATACCATTTAAGCGCTTATGTAAGACAGGTATTTTTTTGACCCTTAAAAATAAACCCCATGTTCCAATTTTCAAACAACATACAATCATAAAACCATTGCATAAAATAAAAATACACGTTAATTTTAACACTTCATGAGTGTTAGTAGGCCTGTACTTGATGTATAAATATCAAATATGGTAAGCCTATACAATGTATCTTGCCCCCCGGCACTCTGCAAATTTATCTTCACTACATACTGAAGGCCTTGAAAGGCTTCTTTCATGAGAACAAGACTAAATAGTCACTGCAGATATTGAAATAATCATTTTAATACTATTTAGATATAGAATTTATTAAGATATTGAAAAATGCAAATTGTCTAAAAATCTTGAAAAATGCTCTAGTCATCGTAATTTTATAAAAAATGTATAATCAAATTTAAATTAGGTAAAAATAACCAGAAGTAGCAAATCTTGCAGGAGAGGGCGAGAGGCGAGACAGTTGCCCATCTTGCCACTCCCTTGCGCACGCCTATGCAATATACATACTACAATAATCAGTTGATTAGTTTTTTAACGGGCAACATATATATTTATTTTATAAACATTAAATGTAATTTTATAATATATTTATATTATATGATTATGACATACTAAATAGATTATTTATTGCTTAAGAACAGTTTTATAGTCCCATTATAAATACACTTTAATATTTCAGTTTATTTTTTGAGACCAGATAGATGTCGCTCCTCAAATAACATGAAAATACGCGAGTGGTATCCCAAAGTCGGCAGTCTGTCGCCACCGTCCTTACTAAAAAGCCGGAAAACGTTCATTGTACTCGGTACCGCTTGTAATAATAACGGTATGTGTAAATATTTTTTTTATAAAATGTAAACTTTATGCCATTTAAGTTCTTCTTGTTGAGTTGTTTAGTTCAAGAGAATAAGGTTAGTAAATTAATTATATTTTCAATAAAAATATATTTACCACACAGTTAAAGCTATATTCATCGTTATTATATAAAGGAAATTATAGTGTAATTACCAAAATACATCAGTAAATTAAAATATATATTAATGTATTATAAACACTTTAGTATAATGACTAAAATTAACACAATTAGTTAATGATTTGATAAAAATTTTTATAAAAATTGTTATGAATTTTCTGAAATTTTTAAAACTATTAAGCTGTAAGCCTATGATTCGTTATAAAAAATTTAATTATGAACTGTAAAATAATATATTATCGTTAATTATTATACGAAACTTTAATTTTTATTTGTCATACAATTTAAACCATAGAATATACAGCTTACATTGAGTTACATAAGTATTAGTATTTGATTTATTTTTGAAAATAAACACGTGCATGCATTCCACTTAAATCTAATAACATTTAATCGGGTGGTAGGTAGGCGGAATGTAATAAATTGCAGGGGAGGCTCTTCAAGCGTATCAAAAATTTTAAAATCTAATCATATAAAATAAAACGAGAAACAAAGTCAGCGATTGCACAATAATAAACGTACATTATTCGTAGAGTCCAAAATAGTATAAAATACTATTGTAAACGATCAGAGAAATTTCAAATCATTAAAACTAATATAAAGTAACAATTTTTTAAAATTTCTAACCAAAGAATACATAAAAGATTTGTATCACTTTTTTATACAAGATAGTGGGTTACACATCTAAATTATTCTTAATTTATTTAACTAAAATGTTATCATTAATATTAACAAATTTATTTTACAAATCAATATTATTGCTAATATTGTATTAGCTAACTATAAGATGACTTGTTATTATACCGATATATTTTCGTAATAAATAGATATATTAATAGAAAATAAGAAATTAGGAAATGTATGTACATTCAATATTGTGTGTGCAGAATTATCGATATTTTAATTGAGTGACGTAATGGAATTTTTACTGCAGCAGTACTGCATTATATGGTATTATACCACTTAGAACTGGTGATAATTATAAGGACCCTGTAGGCTGTTTATGTATAATTTAATCATCATTAAGATTCATATTAATGTTGTTATATTTTTAAAAAACCTATTGTTTTGTACTTCTGTTTATATATTTAAATATTTTGTGAAATTGGTGAGATTTATTATTTATAGGTACCTATTGTATTCATTTATAATTATTAAGATAGTATAATGTTTTTACTGAAGTCTTTCAGCATAATATAGGTATATATCATACAATTATAATTTGTAAAAATTCATAATACAATATTATTCGGTATGAAAATGTCTACTATTTATTCGCCGAATTAAGTTGAACGAATATTAACTTATATCTATAGACTTGAAGGGACCCTACCTATGCATTTGTTGTCTCCGTCTTAGTCATGTACGAACAATTTTCCTTCACTAGTTAATAGTTTGCTGTAAGTGTTAATATTAGAGTGAATTCAAATTTTTGGGTAAGAATATCATAATATTATGTGCTTAATCGTTGACGATTTTTTCGATATTTTAATTTTCGAGCAAGAAATGGGTATGTGAATATCACATTTTAAAATGCTTATATCTCTCTTGAAAATTATATAAATCGAATAAAACTTGAAGTTTAAGATAATGTTTTTACTTAAAAATTAAATAATTATAGGTTAATTCAATCCAATTTTTACGCTATCGAAACTAGTGAACGAAAATTTGCTATGCCGTATGTATTAAGACGGAGATGCACGGGTGTAGTCTTCTTAAACTAATTATTTATAACGTAGTGAAAAATTTAACCTTGAATTTTGTTATGAAGTCATTTTTTAATTAAAAAAAAAATTACTATATTTTTGATTGAATTATTAGATTATTTATATTGTACGATTAAAAATTATTAATTAAAAATACAAATAATTTGTAATATTTACTTAATATGAGTATGTATATAATATCTTAAACATAAACGAATTGGGAATTTCGAAAACGACTCATATCTGAAAATTAAAATTTTTTAGGAAACTCAAAAAAACTGAACGTCTCGATGATATGAGTACTTTTCGAAATTTTTCTAAAAATAGGATGTTTATTTCAACACAATAGAAAACGGATATGGTCCCTTTTCGCTCATAAAATATCGGTCTATATGTGTAAATGAAAAAAATGAGAAAAAATCTATTTTGGTAAAAATTCGAGATGGGCCCTTTTCGAAATTCCCAATTCAAACATATTACATAGTGGTATATTCACTAATAATTGTTTTTAAAATAAAATATTCTGTATAAGATTATATTTCTTGAAAATTTGTAATATTTTATGATTTTATATAGGTTTTGTTTTTTCCTAAACGCACACATACATTTCTAAATATTTTTGATTATTTAAAGTGATTGATTTGAAAATAGAAAATATGTAAGTTGAAAAAAAAAGTATTTGAAAGTTAGTATTTGATTTTAAATACAGATAGGTACTTAGAGAATGTATTTAAAATACTTAATTCAAGTGATTTTTTCAAAAGTATTTAAGTACTTAAAAAGTAATTACACAAGTACTTTACAAGACTGTCAGATTATGATAATGATGAGTAAAACATCTTATGATGGGCATGGTTTCTGTCAGCTATGCGATTATAAGTTAAAAAGTAGTATTTTTATAAAAATAATATTGATTTAATTTAATAAAATGAGCGATGAATTATATTGTGTTAACTATATATATTGCTATTCCAAAATATGCATAATTACTATACCTAAAATAATATTTGTGTTTTTATTGAAATGTAGACTAAGACCAAAGACTTATAGTTAAAAATAATATCCTGCTCATATTTTAGTGAACTATTTATTGATTAGAATACAATATTTGATTTTTTTTTGAAAAACACTATTTAGGTGGTAAATATGTTTCAACTTATTTGTATACTAAAAATATAATCGATCAAAAACTAAATGTACAAGTTGCATTAGATATGTATATCTATACGTTACAAAGTTCACAACATTTTTCAAATAACGTGATACCTATACCCGATATAATATGTTCAAATACCCTTAATACATTGAGTTCCAATCATAATTGTCATTATATTATAATGATTGATCGCTTACAAAATTTAAAGAACTATATTATATTTCAAAAACACCTATCTTAGTGAATTCTATAAAATATTATTCCTGTGAAAATCAATCTTCAGAGAAATTGATTAAATTGAACATTTTACAATATCTGGTAGAGTACTGGACCTAATTTGTACTTAAAGTGGTAAAAACTAAAAAATTCCCAGTAAATTTGGGCTTAAAGTCAACATTTTTACGGATTTTGTGTGAATCATGAAAATAAGAAAATAGTTTTGTAGTTAAAATGTCATTCAATTTTTAATTTTAATAGTTAAATCATTGTATACAAAAACGCAAAGGTGAAGAAAGGTGGTTCTTTATCTGTTTCTAATGATAATTAAAACTTTATATTTTATATTTTAGATGTATCTATAAATTAATATTACCTATAGTAGTTTCTGAATTCGGTAGATTTAATTAATATTTGCCAAAAACATTTAGTAGAACTTATAAGTTAGTACTTACCGGCGTACCGTAGGTCCGTAGAATGGTGTGAATAGGTTCGTGGTATAAATAGCTTAAACTTATACTATAATTAATATTATATTGAAAATTTCACTGCGCATAGAAAATAATAATAAACCTACTTAAATACCTAATGATGAAAACTTTTAAGTTTTTAAGATTTTTTTTTTTTGGAGTAGGTACCTACATAGTACATACTACTTTTGAAATAACAAAACATCGTTGGAGTAAAATTATTTTACTTCAAAAACTTAAAAAAAATATGAATCTGTACGACTGTATCTAAAAAATGTATTAATTATTTTAAGAACAATTTTGCGAAATAATTTTAATACATTTTTCAAAGCTCGCGGTCAAAAAAAAAAACAACAATTAAACAATTATGCTATATACTTAAACCTGAAAAAAAAACTAAAAAAAAAACATTTCAGATGTAAGTACCTATATGAATAACTCAAAAAGATCATAAAATATAATCTCCACGATTATTCCATTTTGAATTACAACAAGAAAAAAAACAAATTCGTTGAGCCAAAAACTGGTGTTGTGGGGAAGTTTTTTCGCTGTTTTATGTTAGTTTTTCTCAATTATTAATAATTAGATGGAAAAAACTTTTATGAAAAGAAATATTCCCTAAGATTGAAAATAAATTATGGATCTTCAGTTTGTTTTGAATATAGTTAAAAAAAAATAAATATGGATTAAATGTTTAGGTATTCTATTATACCCATTTGAGACATTTAAAACCTAAGTGGTATTAATATTTGCAGTTGGTTATTTTCTGTTATGAAAATTTGACTTCATCGTTACCCTACAATAAATAATGTTCAAATTAGTTAAGTTGTTAATACAATGGTTATTTTTAGAATATTTTTTAGTGTTTACAACCTGTAACTTATACTTAAAATTATTAAAACTGTAAATTTATTTGAGTGTTTCTAATTATTTAGTGGGACGTTACTTAGCTATAATAGTATCTATGGTCGCTACCTCTTATTTTTGGTTAATAATTAATACATCTGATACTCTAACAACAACCCTAAAAATAATCCTAATTCCTAAGATAGGTGTTATACTGTTATGTATTTTATGTAACACGAGAATACTGTTGTATGGCAAGTCCCGGACTACCGAAAAAGAATGGGTAATAACTAATAAATAATATGACGTGATATAAATATAAACATTTTTTTTAAAGTTTGAAATGTAATGGTATTTATAAAAAAATAAAATTATCAATTCCGATATTATTCTTGAATTAAAGTCTCAATGATTTTAATAATTTGAACTATCAAAACTATTTACAGAAGTTATGGGAGAGGATTTATTGTTAATATTATATCCTTTTTCAAAGAATATGCGTCTAAAAGTTTCAGTTGAGTACAAAGTACGACTTAGTTTTGGTTGAATTTAGATTTTGTTGGTAAAACTTGACTTTGTGTTTGAGAATTATGTAAGTAATCTCATGTTAGGTTGATTTACATTTTCTTGATCTTAATTTTACAAAAAATATAAACCTTATTATTTTTTGGGTTAATGTTTATCAAGAATTTGCGTAAATCTGCTTGGAATAATATAATCTAAAGCGTTAGCTGTTAAATAAGCAATAAATATTATTGCTTAGGTCCTTTTTGTCGCACTAGAATTTATAGCTAAAATATATTTTATTACGTTTCGGGTGCACCAATCCCTTAAGTAATAGCCAATACATAAGATTTATAGAGTTTAACTTGTCAAAGATTTAAACGGTTTTCGAATATAATAGGTCATAATTGGTCTTAAATACCCAGTTAATGAATTTATGTATTTTTCATATCTATTATTAGTTACCCACTTACGGAACTGTCAGCACTTGGAATACTATTTTTTGTAGTTTATTGAAAACAGATATTAGACTTAATGCATTTAACTAAGATATGAAAAATGAAATAATTTAAAACTATAATAAAAAATAAAAAATATATACATATAAAATTGAATGTCTATCGTAATATGTCTCTTATGCCTAAAACTGGACAGATTTTGATGACATTTTGTGTGTGTTTGAGTGTTTCACTGGATGATTCAGAGTCACAATCGAAAAAACGGGGTTTTGAGATTTACGAAAGAAATTTTTGTTTATAAACGGTTGCTATTGGTTATATGAGAAGTAGAAATATATTTTGTAGAAATGAATTTGTATTTTTTTTGTTTATTGTTTGCCATTGGTTAATTGTCATTAAGCATGCGTCAAGTAAAATGCTCGTACATTACCTACCAGCTCATCGGATTATCTCATTCCTCAATCAAAAAAAAAAAAAATATATAATATTCATATAGAAGTACTCGCCTATCGGGGTCCTCAATCCACCGCAAGTGGATTGCCTATCTGATTTTATACTGCTCTCAGTATCAAAAGAGAGTCTCAACCCATAGTTTTCATTTTTAACGGGCAACGAAGTGCATGGGATCAGCTAGTATTAAATAAAATAAAATATTACTTATTTCCTAACATTGAGTTGATTCAGTGCTAAAAAATTAATTGTTGAGTTTAATTTATCACAATGGTTTAAGATTAAACGTATAGTGTTGTATATAATTTATGGTTTCGAATTCATTATAAATAGTATAGTATAGGTGAATAGAAATATGTAAATGTGTGGAGGATTATCTAGACACAGAATAATTTAGGTTTATCTGAAATGATAGTAAATATATAAATATGTTATAATATTATAATATGCACGAGATGATTGTCTACAAAATCTCATGAAAATCCGTGTTCGGTTTCACAGTGCACTATGTAATATATCTATGCAGGTATCTTATAGTGGATTTATAGGCACTTAAAGTTGTCTACCATCTTCAGAACATATAATACTTGGTCAGTGTTGTGATATATATTTGACTTAAAGACGATTGACGACGTAATAGTGGCCTAAGACGTGTGGTGATGATTTCGTGATTAACGCCGTTCGCGATTTTTTCTCAGCTAATCTTATAGTATACTATAATATTGTAAACATCGTTTTCTGTACAAATTCTTGCGATCTCGCTGACCTGATTATCGTAGCGATTTAGCGAAGTGTGATAATGCGTCTTTTATCCGTTGGTTTATCCGGCCAGACTTGGGGGTAATTCGAGCTCTGGTTTTCTGTACATATATATATATATATATATTACATTGCATCCCCGTCGCATACCATTCGACCGTTCTGACCAAAAACAAAACTGCCGAGTGGGATGGGTCGGGGGACTTATTATGGGCGAGGGGTTGAGGATGGGGGTGGTTGACTGGGAGGCACGTATGAAAGGAAACGGATAGCACGCGTTAAATTGCCCGCGCCAACTGCACGGGACGTGTGCTTCAATGTCGTAAATAACAATATTATGTATCGCGGCCGAAAATTTTGCCAGTTGGTGCACTATATTATTATTATCATTATAATATAAATGAATTGGTGCATCCCTTTCCCTTTACCACCCCTCTTTCCACCGACCGAGGATAACGATATAGTGTCGCACTAAGTCCGCCCAAACGTGGTGGTGCATACAACGTACCTACATACCTAAACCTATAATAATATAACATGACCACTTGAGCTGTATTATAATGTCAAGTATCTGCGAGACGATCGAATTTATAGTCTATATAGGTAAGTACGTTTTACGTGCATAGAAATCGTTATTAGATTAAATGACATGATTATAAACAATAATGATTATAGAAAAGTCGAGTATATATTATATTTTAACTTACCTATTTCATTTCTGTCCGGTAAATTTCAGGAAAATCAAAAACATTTTGAACTAGGTACCTATAGATACTATTTCTAGATGTTTTAGTAAACATCTGTGAAGTAGAGAAAACGGCAGTGTCTTAAATACAGTATGACGGATACTTTTTCAAGGATTATAAGTTACCTATCAATGTCGTCTGTACAGGTTGTACACTACACATTTATTATATTATGGTGTATATAATATAGAAACGCTGTCTGGCAGTCAATTATCGGTAATTAGGGATATTATTCAGGGGTCTGAAGTTAGTGTATATTTATATTTAATAAATTATTTAAATTAAATCTCTTATCAATGGTATGACGCTTCCAATCCAAACATCTTCGATAGTTTCTACTAATTAGGTATTCGTGAAAACTTGAAAATTCCAGTGATAAATTAAGATATAATATTATTCTGCATAGTACATAATAATTTAATATATTCTGTTAAAATGTATTAATTTTCCTACCCAATTTGCATATTGATATCACGATTTTTTTACCGGCATAAAGTATATGCAAATGCTGCAGGTTTTCGATTCCAGCATAAAATTCAAAAATGTTTACTCATTAATTACTTTTATGAGCAACTTAAAATTGTAATAACTTTCTATTCAAAACTAATGCCGTGGCAAATCCTTCGAAACCGTTTTTCAAATAGCAATAAATTATCGCCGTTTTAAATTGTACTGTACCTAGTAAGTAGTTATAATAATAATATATACCTATACCACTATCGTATTATGTCGAAATGAGCAAAACGAGACTTGTACATACATCATTTTTTTTAGTAACTATCTTTTCCAGCTGCTTAATACCACAAATATTTACCTAGCCACAGAAACTTAGCCTTTTTTTTGAAATTAAAATTCTAAATGTTAATTCACAGTATTAAAATATCATTACATATTAACACAAGATAAATCATATTTTAAATTGTATTGGTAATATCAGCAAAACTTATGGTAGAATATAGTAAATATTATAGATCTTTATGTTAAACAATTAATTTTATAGTTCGACACTAAACTATAGCAAAATCAAACGCTTTGATTTAAACCCAACGTATAGGTAAGTAGGCGATAGTAACTATCATATGATTTCACGCTAACTAATATTATTGGCCAGATTTATAGACGGTACATAGAAAAATCTTAGTATTATCTCAACTAAAACTAGAAATTGGTATTTATAAATCAGACTTATGATATTTACTAAGAATTATCTTAGTTATATTTTAACTTAAATAAATCCTATGTTTTTGTATTTATAAATGGTACTTTGAATAATTTTAAGAAAAACTTGAGTAAAAATATAGAAATATCAAAGGTGCCTACTAATCATGCTTAACAGTCACTCAACAGACACAAAATTAATAACTTGGTATAAAATAGTTACTTTTATACTATTAAATTGTTGTTCGATCTTTTATAAAAAAGTTGACAATTTTGTTTAATTCATTTTTTACTATTTTAAAATGGATATTAACTATCTTGGTTATCTTGATACTTAAACTATGATTGGCTAGAACAAACTATTCGTGTTCCTAAACGATATATACGTGATATGCAAAACTCTATTGAAGGGTAAGTAATTTTGAAATATTTTTTTAATAATTGCCCTTTACAAATATTTATTAGTAAACATTACTAGATTTTCAGATTTGCAATTTTTCCAACAGTTTAGGTTTCCAAAATATATTGTGTTAGAAATAATTTTACCTATGATATACTTGAAAAATATGGATTGCAATTTTGATAGACGTGGGTTAAAAATCGATAATATTACAAAAGTGTTAATTGTTAATGTTAATATTTACTTAGAAAAGTTGAATATAAATAAAATCTTAGTATCGTCTATAAATTTGGCTATATATACTTAGTTTAGCTTAGTGAAATTGTGGTTAGTTTCGGCTAAATAAGAGGAATCTATAAAAGGTAAAAAATAAATTTCTCAAAAATCATTTATATATTTGGAAATATTTTTTTACATGATTTGGAGTCATCACAAAAGTATTATATTGTTGAAAAATGTTTTTACTATTTTTGTAATTTCAGTTTTGGATTCTGAGTGGAACGATGATAAAGAATGTACTTATTGGTTTTACAATGATGCATTTTATTTCGTCTGACGTCACCTTTAGTGGCTTTAGGGAAAAAATGTTGGTCAACTGTGAGGCTGGTTTCTGGTTTAAAAAATGGATATAGTTATAGAACATTGGGATGAGGTTATGAAAAGTAACAATGTCAAGTGCTTTGCAAAACAATCGGTAAAAAAATAAAAAAAAATATAGGGAAATATTACGCAAAATCAGTTTTTGACCAAATTAACATTGTTTTGTTGTAGTCATTCAAAATTGAATACCAAACTGTTGAAACTTAAATTTTTCAGCAAATATTTATTGTAACACTTTTACAACATGATATAATTTTCAAAATGTTTTGCCTCTGTGTATGCTATTTAAGCATCCCCATAGACATTTGATGTCGTTGACTTTTTTCGTAGATTTTTAAAAAGTATTGATGATAAAAATGTTATTTTTGACAAAAAAAGTTTGACGATTTCAATATTTGACATAATTTCAAAATTATATTTATGTTCACAATTGTTTTTATAAGTGATAGAAGTTAACATTTTTATGAATTTCATCATAATTACGAATATTTGAAAATTATTTTGTAATTAAAAATGAATACAATTTTTTATCTTGCAACATCTAAAGTTTGATTGTAAGTTTAATACAATATTCTTCATACCTTTTTTTATTTGTTATTTTCTCAGTTCAAATTTTGAAGAAAATGGATATAAATGGAGAGTATTGATTTATCTTTTACCGATTTTTGTTATTTTATTATTAAAAAAGTATTAACTGGAGAAACTTATAACATTGTAGATTCCATTATTACTTAAATTTTAAATAATTAAATAATATATTTCGAAATATTTATACTAGTTTTAAGCTATTTATAGGCATTTGAAATGTTGTTAAATATGTGTTGATAAAAAATGTGTAAGTAAAGAAGTTGAAAATTTTACACGAGGACCCTCATAATTTTTGTATGGAAACTAAAAATCTAAAATTTTATAAGCAACATTTTTCATTATAAGTGTTTGTAGTAGGTAAGTATATTAAAATTTGCTACACACAATTCAATTTTGAAAATATTTAGATTAGTTTTATAAAATTACGGTACTTAATTATTGACTTATAACTTGTAGGTCAATAACAGCTATAATATTTAATATTATAAATATCATACTTATATTATATGAAATAATAGGTATTATACGTTTAATATAAGCGATTTGTTTTTCCAAAAGTTAGTTCAACTTACTGTATTATTAACAATAAAAAAAATAGCTAATAGCAATATAAATAAATAATAAAATATCTTTAGCTTTTTGCATATTTTATTAATGAATTCAAATGTAATACATTTTTTACTGCAGTGACTTCCTCAATCTCAATCTTTTTTTTTGATTTAAAATGGAATCATAAAATGTAGTTTCAATAATCAATGTTGTCGAACTAAAATTATAAAGAAATTAAGAAAATATACTGTTTTTATAAATTAAATCAATATTTTATATTATACTTTTATGTATTTTTTCAGTAGAATAAGATATACAAATATTAATATTTTAATTAAAGTTTGGTCATATTTAATTATGTCCATGTAATAATATCACTGTCTAAATTTTAAATGACACAATGTGATCTTATAATATAACATAATTATAACTATAGTTAAATTATAAAAAACTTAATTATTCATACGTCATTATACTTAATGAATGGAACTTATAATTTGCATACTGTTACAATTACTTATTTTTTTAGAACCTTGATTTATACTGAACCACCTGAGGCGATACATATTGTACAAGATGAATAATATAATATATTTTGATGCGAACAGTTTGTTAATAATAAAATTATTATGAATAACATTTTTTTTTTTAGAAATCATATTTTATTGAATTGAGATAGTAATTTTGTAATAACCCGTACATTTTTATTATATGGTTTGTCTTCTTTTAAAATTTAAAAATAAAAATAGAGATGATTCTCATGAGACTCCATCGTGACAAATTACAATGTCAGTAACATATCAAACACAGAAAGAAAATAGTGAATATATTTTCAAAATTATTCATTCCTTGAATGTATATTTTATTAAATAATAACAATTTAACTCTATTGAATTATTTTTAACAGTTCAAGTTAATTTAATTTAATTTTTATGTTAATAAAATGGTATGTATTTACCAAGCAAGGTAAATTATTAGTTTTACAATTATTGCTTTGCATTTATTTTATTTTATGTTTAAAATTATTGTGTGTGAAAAATGAAATGTAATAGCCAATATGTACTGGTTTATATCTTTATTAGTAGATGCATATAAAACTTTCAGTGATTAAAGATAATAATCGAGACATTTTGATAATTTAGTTCAAGTTTCTATGATATTTTAAGCGAATTATTTTTATTAATCCTTAATTTTCATGGTTTTTTGAAGTATCAAAACAAATATATCTAGCATTTTAAATATGGTAAAATGCAATAATTTTAAAATTGTTTAGATAAAAACAACGCGTTGACTTTCAAAAAAATGTATGGTAGGTGTACGATAATTTAAAATGTTAAAAAATTACAAGTACTTACATATATTTATTATTCAATTTATTAAATGTTGTATTTAAGATAATTGTATAAGCTGATTTAATAATTATTTATTAATCTGATAACATTTTTTATTCGACTTCTTTAATATTTTTTTAGATGTTGAGTTTACTTATATTATAACATTCTTAAGTTTAATTTTATAATTATTTTAGGAAGTTAAAATTAGAGCATATTATTGAAAAAATTGTTCAGAAAATCGATGGATACCCGTTTTTAAGTATTCAGTTAGTAAAATATGTCTTTAGAACCTACGAGTTTTTAAGTTTAGTATGTTTAAAACATTAATTCAATCCTGATAAATGATCCGGAAAACGATTGAAGAAGTCCAACTTTACGTTCCATTATACATCATTCTATTTCTATGTGTTTTTAAATGATTATTTTTGTTTAAAATTTTACTGTGTTCAACATAATAAAAAAATATATACAGTGATCCACCAAGCATGCTGAATTCTGCAGATGATTTTAATAAAAGCTCAGGCTTCCGGCTAATGTTATACATAAAATTAAAATAGATGTACATATTATAATATTTGTTTATGTGATGTTCTTATTAGGTAGTTATTATTCAGGCAATATTATTATAAACAATACCCATCCTTAATGTTCATCGAATCTAGTGACTCGTATCTTACTTTTTTCGTGAATATAAAAAAATAATTAAGCATATCGTTATTATACAATGTTTAATAACTAAGAATCTACTCTTTCAAATTTTATCCAGATACCTTAACATTTAAAATAAATCGTTTACTGAATAATTTAATGTAAGACAGGGGGTTGTTATTTGGAAAAACAGAAGCTTGAATTGCTTTTCACAGGACACTTCTTAAATTGTAAAAAAAATATCAAGTATTCAAGAATATGATATAAGTATTTAAAAATTCCAAAAAGTCAGATTTTGAATAACTGCCTTACCCATTAAAGAAGACAGAGCTTTAGTATAATTGTTAATTTATTTTGAGGAGTCCTGTATGTATTAACATATAATATTATCATACCATTAAATCATAACTAAACTTAATGAATATTGTAAATGTTTACTTTAAGTTCATATTGTAATATACTATTTAAAATAACTGTACAAATTTATTAGTTTTATTTGGAATTGTTTGATGAATACAATGATATTAAAAAAAAAATTGGGAAAAATTGTATTTTCAAAGATAATTCTTTACAAGGTTACAACACAGTTTGTCTTACTTCAATTAAATAATGATAATACACATAATATATTTAATCAATTTTAAAAATTACAATGGGTATTCATCGTAATAATTATTTTTATCATGAAAGAGTGGTTTGGTGAGGAAACATATTTATATGTAACGTCCTTATGTTATACAGAATTTCATCATCATTATTTACAAAATTGTTTTTGAAGATGACATTTACATTAGGTAATATTATTAAAATTACAAACATATTTTATTGATAAATATAGCTCATACTGATAAAACATTTTTAGAGCCAAATCTTAAGCGCCTGGTCAACTTCTTTGAGTTTTAAAAAAGTTAATAAACGACTACAAAAACTTCTGTATCATGTGGAATACGTGCTTAGGATTTATAGCATTTCTTTAAGAATTAATTAAATATAAAACCTTACAGCAAAGTTAATTTTGTTTTTTTAAATCTTCTATGGTATGGAGTCTTTTTGTTGTTGAAATTAACAATTTGTTTTGTTTACTTATCTTAGTCACGCCAGTTGCTTAGTTCAATATAATTTTCAATTTTTAATCGAAATAATTATTGCGACCTGCTTGATGACTGACGCCAATTTCTATGTCATGAAGTTCATCAATATAGTGTCTCTTATTCTAGCTTTTGTTTTTTAAAAATTTGTTATAGACTACTCAATTTTTTCAAACCTATTGTCATGGTGTTCACTTGTTCATCACATTTAATGTTCGTTAAAAACGTAGTTATTCATAGATCGTGAAATATTTATATAAGAGGTTTAGTTTAATCTAATAGTAGGTACCTATTTAATACCTATGGGAGGGACATACCTATGTTAATTTGAGTCATTAATATACCTACAATATATTATGTGTATTAAATGTTAATGTATAATAATTATACGCTATTAATTATTATTATCAGCAATTTGACTAGACGATTAATATAAAACTTTATGTTGGTATCTAGCATGTAGTAATGTAATTAATTTAATGTCGGATAGTGAGTGTAATACTTGAGCCACATATATCTTCTTGGCAAATATATTCCACCATTTCCATATTATAAGAGGATTCCAGCTCAAAATGCATTTCCTTAGTCCATTATATGTTTATCACATAGTATGTGCAATGTATATTACTATATTGTATATATATAATATACCTGGCTAGTACAAATTGGCCATTATAGAAAAACTACTCTCTTCTCATTTCTAGTTTAGTACTTAGATAGTTAGAATTAGGGTAATTTAACAACTACTATAATAAAAAGGACATCATATTTTAATGTTCGGTTATTTACGCATAAGATTAAAGAAATTTGTGATTATGAAAAAAATTATGTGTATCGTTAAATGATAATGTTTAATATAACATTAAATAATACATTTTGTTTATATATATTGTTTAATAGTACTGTAGTAGATACGTTATTTTGATAGTATATTAATTTGTTAAAGTAAATGAGCGTCTTCATACATAAAAATTTGAATTTTCCAAAATAACATTTTACTAATTATAGTAATTAATGCCGCTGGAGAATGAATTCATACAAAATTCACTTTCACATCGAGGCTTCTTAATTTAAGAAACGTAAAACTACATAAAAACTCGACCAAAATGTTCATATGTATTCCGTATTAAAAATATCATCAGGTTCACTCCACTTCCAATTATCTAGATATAATACATCCAACGATTTTTAAAACGAGGTTGTTCTCACGATTTTATTATTTAATATTTATACTTGTATAATATATACTAAATTATCACTTGATTTACTACTATTGTTATTATTTTTTTATTTTATTGATCTAAAGCTCTTAAACTATGGCCATTAGCTGTTTTTAGGGAGGTGCGGTTGGTTTGGAACACTTATTGTATGTGCAGCTAGGATTTTGTCGCTAAATATCCTGGGTGGTCACCCATCCGGAAGCTGGTTCTAACGGCGGTCGGTGTGTACTGTATTCACTCTACTGAGTGTAGACACCGTGCCACAGTTATCATTATTATGTACCATGCAATAACATTCTAACTATTATTATTATTCTATTAATACAATTATTATCAGGTGTAATACTACTAATTAACATTTTCATGTGTTAAAATTTTTAAACTAATCATCATCATATTTTATTAAGTACCAATACATCTTATTATACAGAGTTAAAAAAAAACTTTAAATCTACCATAGATGCAGATATCATTACATTAACGTAAGGTAGGATAATATGTATCTTATTTTAAGTTAGATACCTATCCTAATTTGAACCATACTATAGGCTTACATTCGTAAAATAATAGGGACAAGGATTATTTTAGAAATAATGTATTTATTTGATCGACGGAAATAAAAAAATATTTACATCTTATCATCATATGGGTGTAGTAGTTTTATAAACAATATTCAAGTCAACTCATTATTGGTTCAAGGTTTTAAATGTTTTTATTTTTATCAGAGATGAAACATGTAGGTGTAATATTGTCTATGATTTATGTTCAAAGATGATTGGAAGTTGCCAGAAAATGCATAATATGGTGATTATTTGAATATTAAGCTCTCAATTTTTTCCATATTTAGATTATTAGTGTTATGAAACATATGTAAATTAGATAGGTACTTTAGATTGTTGATTTTGTAGTGGTCTGGCGGCGAGGGGTGACCAGATGTCTAAATCAAACTAAGCCCCTACGGTACCACCAGAAAACCCAATATTGGACCGAACGTTTCACGCTGGCTTTATGCTTAACATTAATTTTGTAATCAATTATAGAATTTATGTAAATAATAATATTTAGTAGTATAACTTTGGTAGTATGAAAATGTTCAGTTTAAAACTAAGTATTAACTATACTACAATATTTCGTCTTCGGGTAAGACGTAAGACATTAATCGGCAGATGTTATCAAAAATTATACAACAAATACACTATTTAATTTTTTTTTTATGCTGTAGTATGTTTTGTTGTTTTTGATTTACTATAACTTAAAGTATATTTGAATGATATCTTTTGAATAATTTCTTAAGTACAATATATATACAAGAATCATTTTTATCCAATTGTCTAATTTTTAAAATAAAAAATAATTTTTCTTATATGTGTGTACTAAGTAATTTATATCTATGTCGAAGATTTGTTCTTTTTACGAATATTTTTAATAAAACGATTTAATATCTTTTGTAAATTTATTTATGGCTCATTTTAAGGTAAAACTTAAATTATTAATAATGATTTTATTCGATAATTTTCTCTTCGTTTTAATGTATTATCTTTTAACAAAAGTTGATGAATGATTTTCTTTTTACTTGTTTATTATTACTTTTAAAACTTCTTCCATTAATATAAAATTGAATATTTATTTAATTAATGAAAAAATATGAAAATATTTAGAGTTTCTCACATAACCCATAAAATAAAAATCAATGAGTTTGATTAAAATAATAATATAATTGAATATACAAATTAGTTGTTATAAATTGTTAAAGGTCAGGTAAACAAAAAAAGAATTAAGATTAATAATAAATAATACTTATATTGTCCTATATTAAAAAAATTCATAATCAAAACTCAAAATCTTAAAATGTCTGCTTCTGAAATTTGTCTACAACTGTTAAAATCAAATTATAAACAAACTCGAGGACACTGTCTTATTGGTGTTGTCTAGCGGCTAAATTATTCACCTACTAACTGGTATAGATTAATAGTTATTAAAGTAACCCATACTCATACAACAACTTCCAGAATGTGTCTTTTTCAATATCATTAATTATTGTTTAGATTTTTAGACTCAGATTGAAACAGATTCGTTTACTAACATAATGAGGTTAAATGTGACTTTTCATGTTCTCGTTGATTTTATTCCTTATTTTTTCGGTACTTTTTCATTCCAATATTTTTCTACATTCTTATAACATAAAGTATATACCCAATTGCCCCACATAATATTCTCTAACCTAATAGCAGTCCTTATATTTCTTTACAATTTACTTTTTATTCATTTTGATGGGTTTTAAATTTAACTATGCCAAAAAAAAATAGTTTTACTACGATGTGGATATACATTAAAGTATACTAAAATGTTATTCGTATTTATAATATATTGAAAAACTCCATAATGTTTCTTGCTATTTGTACGAAAATGTAAAGAATTTGAAGTTGATAATATGTCAAAAGTCTAAGAAATTATGAAATTACCATTAAATTGAGCTAATTATCTTAAGTAATTTGCAAGCAGGTTGCATTGTGTATCATTATAGTAACTGTACCCTAGAGTTGAGTCGGGTGAGGTCTGATTGGTCCATGAAAAGTTTATTCTCAGAAGAAAATTATAATGCAAGCAAATTTGAAACAGTCGCCAAAGGCATGGATAAGATAGATGTGATTTATCATAGTATTATAATGTATTCCTTATAATAACCTGTATACCAACAATTTTAAATAAAGACGTTTACATAATTGCATATGTAATATATTCAACATTTTAAAATAGAATATTATCTGAAATACGTGTAAATTATGATTTATGATTTCAACAAATTTAAACATGAGCTGACCTGTTTGATTGGAGTATATCCAAGCTTAAATAAACTTCCGACTCATATTTATTCTGATTTAAAAAAAATCTTTAACCATATTTTTAAATACTAAGATTTTCATACGCCCTTTAAGAAGTGTCATGTCTTACAACAAATTACAAATTACAAATTTTTATTTTCCAATGAGAACATTTCTTTTTACTGTAAATAATCAAGTTGATTGATTTTGATCTGAGTTTTTAAACATTATTCAATACTGCAATAGTGATGATGATTTTTGATAATATAGGTTTAGTAGATTTGGGAGGATTGATCATCAAATTTAATATCAATTTACTAACATTTTGTGATTTGTAAGAATTGTTTGATTTTAAATTTTAATAAGTACCTTCTAGATTAAATATTACATATATTTTATGTATATCATTATTAAGACCTATTATCCTCAGAGCATAAAGTATAAAAACTATAATAATCAATCAAAAACGACCTACAGTTCAAATTTCGTTTTAGATGCATTAAAATTAAAAACAAAATAATTTGATTTAAAGTTTAAGTAAGTGTACATAAACATACCAAAAATCAGAACTTTATTAAATGTATTAATTAAGAGTAAAAGATTTGTTAACATGCTTACATGCTTATTGAATCATTGTTTAAAATATATGATTTTAGATTCCGAGGGAAGTAATGAATGTATTGGTTTTACACAATGATCATTATTAAGTTTGGTGTGAGCCCCTGTTTGCAATAGTCTTAGTATAGTATAGTAAGTAAGCATTTTTGTTAATTGTGAACAGGCAGAGTCATACGGCCCCGCGGTCTGAAAGAATTCGCGGTGTGGACAGTTTGAGCCCGAGCGAGCCCTGCCGTGTGTCTCGTTGTCTGTGTTATACGGTAGTGTAGTACTGTCTGAGTATCTTAAAGAACCTCTGTCATTTAAGTTTATCGAATTCTGTTTTACTTGAGTTCTTTTGATTTGACTCTATTTTAATATGGTATAGTGATAACTAAGAAGCAAGCATTGATTTATTCACGAACAATCTGAGTTGTAAAGACGTCCATAACAAGTTGCTCAGAAATGTTTATGTCCTTAGAATTTTTATACTAAAAATGATCCGATGTTCAATTTCATGGAGAGTTTTTCGAATAGAATTGGATCGAGTTTGTTGTTTAGGGAGAAATTATAAAAATGTAATAGTTCTTATAAAAATATAAAAATTTCAACACTTAATAATTATTAACAAATTATACAAATATATCGTGTATAGTCGTATATAATTATTTAATTCGTTTAAAATTTAAATGTATTATGATTTGTGATTCTGTATTTTCGTGATGTGAATTTGAACTCCGTCATTGTGTGTACTGTCTATTTGGGTTAAGCCGTTATTCGAATGTTCTAATCGTTATTGATTATTAAATAATAAGTTTACGGCTACTTAAGTTTATAGCTAGTAGGTTTTTTCTTGATATTTTAAATTCTTTTTATCTAAGAAAAAAAGTTGTGTATAGTCGTTAGTCAAGTATGCATCTAAATGAAAAGGTGTTGTATTAAAAATACTTTATTTTTTTTTTTTTAAACCTGTATATGAGCGGTTAACCAAAGACCAAAACTATAGTAATAGAAAACTGGGTTTAAAAACCGACACCAAAACCTATGACTTTTAGTTTATTTTATTATTAAAACCAGCGAGAAAAACCTTAATGTAAAATATATAAATATTAATACCGGTTTTAAAAACCAAAACCGAAATCGCCAAATTTTTTTAGGTTTACGTCCCTGGTTGTAGATAGGACTTGAATTTTTCAAAAAATGTTGATGTAGGCATTTAAAAACACAGCAAAGTTTTTAAAATATCAAAGCTATTTTGAGCCACAAACGTTTGAATTTTTATTTTTAAAATTAATATTTGACTTATTTTTGTGAGAAAATAAGCTTGAAAATATAACGGAAGGTTCCTAAAAGGTAAAAATCATAAAATTCACTAACTATTTTGTAGTTAGAAATTATTTATTTAATTTTTATGTAAAAAAATTGAGAGTAATGTTCAATAATTTTCTTTGAAGGTGTGAATTTCAAATATTTTCGAAATGGTCACAATCGTTAATTATTTTGTAGGCTGGTATCACAGAATATTTGTCATAGTGTACAATGATTTATCATTAAAACTTTAAACATCCATACTGCGGATCCCAACTGATCCTAACGGTGACCTATTCATCACCAAGTATACAGCTAAGTGACTTCACCGGTTATTTCTACTCTCTGGATATACATTTAGTGCAATTAGTGAATTTAAAATAATACTTATTATGAAACTATTAACTATACTAATAAGGGGACATTTTAATGAAAACATTATATTATGTTTGTAATGATCGACGACTGGCATAAATTAAATGAAACTTTTGATACTGTTCTTAATGACAGTAATATACCTATATTGCCTATACCATGCGCCGTCTAACACACAGCTTTAATGTTTTATATTACGAGCGTAGGAATGTATTAGGCTTTTATTATGTAATTTATTAATTTAATTGTTAAGCATTAAATAATCAACTGATTAATGTGCCCTATTATAATCTATCATAGTTGCAACAAGTTCAACTTTATTGAAGTCCAAACTATAATAATATTATCTTATGTAAGCCATAATAAACTATTTGTACATGATCATTAAGCGTGGTATGCCTAAAATAGGTTTATTACTAATTATATAAAATGTGGTACTCTAATTAAATGTAAAAAAAATGTATATATGTATATACTTAATTTATTTATTTTACTACTCCAAGGAAATTATTGTATATAATATACATGTATACTGTTAATTGACTTTGTAAAGTATTTAGTAACCATTGCAAAAGTTAATTTAACTTAAAACACTTTTCGTATTCAGTATAAAAACTGGGGTATTTCCTCTTCGGTTTAGTAGATTTTGAGTGTATACTTTGTCTCATTGAGATTGGTCACTGTAATGGATGTGTTAAATTTTAAATCAATAATACATCATTTGCTTACCAAAAAAAAAAAAACGATTCTGAGTGGTAAGGGTGTATCAAAAATCAGTTTTTATTTCTAAGGATATTTTATAATTTATCTATAGTACTTATGTAACTAATTTTTCTATTAGTAATATGGTATGTCGAACTAATTTTTGTTAAAAACATCGAATATTATTATAATATTATATTGTACATAATATGTTATTAACTTGTAAAAGTCGTTGTGGGTAGGATCGTGCTTTGGTGGTATAAATAATTTAAAATTAGTAAAAATATTTTGAAAGTTAAATTTTACATATAAAATATTAATATACGTAATGGGAAGAAGTTTCAAGTGTCCAAGTACGATCAAACTGTTTTTAATTAAAAAAATATAACTAAAATTGTTGAAGAAAATTCGTTATTTTTCGTTTGAATATCCAATTTTGTGAAAATTTAAACTTCAAATATCTATGAAAAAATTGAGCATAGAATGGGGTTTTGATATATTTCAATTGCTGTTCGGATAACTTAAAAGGAACTTTTATTACAAAATAATGTTTTGTAGTAAAGAATCGATTTTGTCGAAAACTAGTGTTGCGTAAAAATATATTCCTGTTTGTCCTTAATTTTGTTTTTGTTTTGTTTTGTTTTTTTTTTTAAAGAACTGGGAATTTCTTACTTTTGATCCCACAATGTACCAACTAGATCCAATTTGCATTTTCAGTGCTCCAAAAGATGACGAAGGACAGACACAAAAATTTTTTTTAAAATAACACAATCTTTGTAATTCCAATAGGTATGTGAATAGGTGCCTACACCTAAATTCATGGCACCACTCAGCATCTAAAAGGTAATACTTGTATGGAATTATGAAAGTAATTTTTCAGTATTTATATTTTGAATAAAGTATGAACTTAATAGGACGTAAGCGCATTATTTATTATCTCTCTCTGACCCACGCACAACATGAAAATTATGCGCTCAGCAGAACCAATCTTAAGTTGTTAGATTTAAAAGTGGAACGGTCTATTGTAAAACTTTAAGTCAAGACCAATAAGAATATTTTCAATGATTTTACGTTGCTTTTTTACGATATTTCAATTTTGATATGATGATGTTTAAATTGTATATTTTACACACTCAAGACTTGCATGCACATTGAAATATAGAAAAAAGCCAAAGCACAAACTCATATAATATCCATACATTTATGTTTGATTATACGTTGATTTATTATAACAACACTAGAATAGGTCTTCTAAATTTCTGTGAATTTCCCTTGTTGTATCTGGGTCAGAGACAGAAATCAAATAATGTGATGATATTATCCTCTATAGTCTATACTCACATTCCGTCTTATGTCGTACGTTTTAATTAGTAATAATGATTCATGGTATATCTTGTTATTCTTATTCTTTAGAAAATATATACAAAAAACTGCAAGAGAACATCTCATCAACTTTCAAGAAAATTATTTTGTATATTAAAAATTTTATTTTGTACTTAAGCTGAGCTAATGCATTTCTTAGAATTTTGATATTTTGAATATTAGGTATGACGTATGACTATTTTAAGTTGTATTTAATTCAAAACCATATTAGAATAACGTGTCTTTACACTCATAAAAATATCATTTTTATTTAACTAAATGTATAAAAAAAAATAAAAAGTATTTTCTACGTAGTGTCATTAAACCAGTATATTGAGCAGCGTAGCAATAAAAATGTATTATGATTTAAATATTTTGTAAAACTCATTTTATTAGCAATATTCATTGTTTCCTTGTCAATATGATTTCGATTATTTTACAATAATAATGGGCATATGGTACTAAAAATGATATACATATTATTTAATTGGGTATTTTTAATCTATCTTGTACTGGTATTATGCACATTTTACGTATATAATTGATATATTGTAGTTGTACGTTTTATAAACATTTAAATTTTAAATTAAAAATGAAAAATGTCTGATTTTATAAATAATTTATGCGATTTGTTTTGAGTTATTGGCAATTATAAAAATTGTATTTTACATAGAAATTAGACATGGTCAGAGGAAATTAACTTAATAGAATATAATTCAAACGCATAAAATTGCGCATTAAATTATTGACAATAATTTAATTAGATAGATATACTACAGTATACGCAGAAAACGTTGTATACAAATATCCATTTATATATTTTATGGTATTCGCTGATAATAAATATTTATATTGAGTACTGTGAAAGTACATCGAAAATACTTAGACCTTACTAAAAACTGTAATAATAGCTTTCAATAGAATAACGTCATAATTTTGGACTTTAAGCATCTGGCTTGGTATAATCTAATATTAAATTTGTATAATATAGTAATTTTAAGTTTTGTGTCTGAATACAAAATATATTTTAAACTTTAATCCGACAATTGCTACAATCGCTTATATATGTTAAGATTTACCATCCCTTTTGTAATGGCCCAAATTATAATGATCATTCTGGGTTGACCGCACTATTTGTATATATAATATGTAAGGATTTATCAAGGTCAATAAATGAAATTACCATAATGTCCAAGTGTAGTTAGTAAAATCTGTTTCAATATCGTACTATACAATAAATAATAATTAGGTACATAAAATACATACGTACAACCGTCTACTTTAAAAATATTAATTCTCATTAGGGAGTTACTAGGGGGTTTTGGATAAATATACTATTTACATACAACGAACTATGGTATCCATATAATATTTACGAATACAAATAATTGTTGTGAGTATGGCTGGTTTTTTTAAATGTAATTTTGTCTTTAGGTAATAATTATAATTATTTAAGTTTAATACAACATAGAATATGTCATTCAAAATATGTTCTAATAATCTAAGTGAAACTTGTACACCCACTAAGTTTATCGCTATTACCCACTTGAGGTTTAGTTGAAACTTTCTACCATATCATACACATTATACCGTTGCTTATAATTATTATTAACACTATACTTACATAATACACAACTGACTTAAGTTTTAAAGCTGAAAGTTTATTTTATTTTTTATTTTTGTACACTTAAGTCCAATTATTTCAGTTTGCTTGTGCAGAAACAGTGAACACATTTTTATGTTTTTGATTATTATTTTTGATTTTTATTGTTTTTTACAGTATTGAGAGTATTGCAACTATAAGTTAGTGTTTTTATTAATAACAATGTTAATGGAAATAAAAGTGAAATTTCGTCGTATAATATTTACCAACAATTTTTATATTTTAAGGAAAACTATTTATAAGTCAATAATTATAATGTGTGAACGCAAACATTCAGATAATATTATTATATTGTTAATTTAAACATTTATTTAAAAAATAAAAGTTTGTGTTTACCTAATACTCGCGTAACTCGGAGATAAAATAATATTATGTGCATAATCGAGGATGATGACTCGATGGTATTTTGTGAAAAGGGCGTACACCATCAAATTTTGTCCGAATGTCCAGAAAAAACCTGAATTTTTTTGTCAGGAAGTTTTATATGTAAATTAATATTTTTTAAGGTTATAATAATCTAAATATATTTAATGTCAGCATAATAGGGCGTATACCATACAACAACTCATCAAAATAAAAAAAACAAATATTAAATTAATAAAAGGGTGGATACCACATATATAACATATATTTGATAAAATATTGTTCCAAAGTCTGTATTTAGAAATGAACGCAAACCATGAGTTGTATAGCTTTAAATGATAATAAATATAATCCACACACTATGTTTTAAAATTGTTATGATAAGCTTTATCAACAAATAAATCATATGAATATCGGCTGATTTTGATGGCATCATTTTTAAAAACACTATTTGGTTCTACTTGGACAATTTTAATTATGTGGTAAACATTCTTTATAAAAAAAAAACACACAATTTAATGAGCTGGTTTGGTAAAATTTTTGTTTTCGAAACATAAACATTCTATTTAAAGTTTATGATTATGCTAGTACTCGGAAACTTTACTTATTTATATTTTAATATCGGTGTCAGAACATTTTTAGATAGGCACGTCTTTAATTTAGATTTATTAACTGCGCTAATAGAAACGTATGGTCGTAACGTAATGGTCCGTATTACTATTTAACCTGTTTACATTTCACTAAATCTGTCGACTGTCACTCTTGTATAATTTATTGATGAAACACATTTTTAAACGTCATAATATAAAAATACTATTAAAAGTAAGTTATACAATAAATTTAAGATTGATGGGCTTAAAGTAATATTTATGTTTCAATATATCTCGACTAATAGAAATACATAATTTATCAGTACCTATACCTAGGTAGTAGAAAGAAGGGTATTTTAGCTATATTTATAGTACTGCTGTGATGGGTGAAAACTTCGTATTATCTGGTAGGTACAAATTGTTTAACTGAAACATTCATTTTCATACCTCACGAGAAATCCGTACAAACAAACTGTAATAAATGATTAAAATTTTTGAAATTTGATATTGGTCTTTGATCACCTATTATGATTACAATTTGAGTCTGGGGTAATTGTTAATTATATGGAAAATTAAAACACTGCGTTATTTTTGATTAAATCCATGGCTGCAGAAAAAAATAATGGATACAGACATGTAGGTACCTATTATATGTTAATGGGAATTGTTATGGGCATATTTTTTTTTTAACAGTAGCTTACATCACTGATACACCAACTTCATACATCTATTTTGTTTTTGTGTTTAAGCGGCTGTTAGTAAGTTTAATTTTTAAAATTCGTATTACTGTAGTTGTAAGAAGGTCAAAAACTTTAAACAATCTAAACAACGTCAAAGACTATAATTAGCATTTGTTTTTGCTACATATTATATGTATATTGTATGTGATGTACCTATTGTTAATGAAGTTCGGGATGGAATTGGTTATGGATGCATTTAAACTGTACCAAGTATCAAGTTTAGGCGCGTGGAATGTGTAATTAAAACCCATAAATTAGCTTTTAAAGTTTCGTCTCTATTTCGGAATAATATATTGTATATCTTATTTATATACTGCTCAAAACTGTGAGTTACTTGTCAAAAAAAATTCCTCTTGGTTAATTATTTTTACACGTTCGTTGACTTCAGTAGTATTCTATATTGTAGACTATTCTGTTATTATTTACTCTTAATAAAGATCTTTAATCATTTTTTCCCCAATTGGAATCACAACCCAAGTACCTATCTATCATGCAATTAAAAAATAACAATAGAATGCAATTATATTTAATTTTCTAATCTAAACGAGTTAGTTTATTCTCATAAATTATTCACAATGATTTTTATTTAAGAATAAGTCTAAATTAATAACAATAATTAATTCATAGAAATTATTTATACCTCTTGATGAAATATATTTCTGTATAAAAAACTTGAAAATATGAAACACGAAATTTAAAATCTTTTGTGAAAAAAAATATTTATATACTACGATGAAGTATAATACGTATAGTATAATGATTTTCACTGTACACTATATACCTACATATCTTTTTTAAAATTAATAAATCATGATTGTATAGTAGTTGTATTGAATTTTTATGTTAATTAATTAATTTTTTCTTACTTATAAATATTTTGAGAATTGAAATAATAAGATATGTAAATTGTTTTTTGAATATTAATTATATATTTTTTATGCCGAAGCATAATAATCAGAAAACTATTTTCATGGCTATCCAGATTAATATAATTTGGACGTTATTAGTAGGTAACTCTATATAACTTGTAAAAACATATTTTAATTTAAGAAAAAAAGCACTTATACAAATTCTTATAAAGTCCTACAATTCTTAGAACATCCAAGCTCTAGTGATAAATATTATACCAAGTTTTTTTTTTGTTTAAGTTTTTAAATAAATTGTTTTTATAGGTTGTATGGGGGTAAAAATTACATTGTATTTAAAAGGTGATGGCTTGATACTATGCTTATTATAATGTTATAATAAAATACAATTTTCAAATTAAACACATAAGTCTTAATTATTATTAAATATGATGTTATAAAATAAATGTAACTGCTACTAAAGTATAATTATACTTTAGTTTGAAAAGTTAAAAATGACCAACCATAAGGATTAAATATAAAATACACAACTTACCTATCATGGTGCAGCAGTAACTCGTTCATATAATATAACTATGAGTAATATTGTACGGTTCCGATTTCCGAATAAAACGAAGCAAACGTCTTTTATAATGCATATTAAATATTATTATATATTACACTAGTAATATGAATATCATATACCTAACATATTGTAAAAATTTCAACTTAAGTTTAATAAAGCATTTATCAAAACATAATTTGATATTTTGATTTCATGTATTTTCATGTGTTAAAGGTTTGGTTTTATCCACAAAACAATTGAAAATACCAATGTCCAACGATAACTTGTCAAAAGGGTCCGTTTTTTGATTGTCATTATAGAAATATTATTATTTATTATTATAAAATACGATATAATTTAGTTCTATAATTACGACCTAACGGGGGCAACGGTCCTGTCAACGCGATATTATGATAAAAATAATCGCGAATAAATTCGGTATTGCTTCTATATTAGACATGACTGATTTAATGGTCTCTGTCGGTGTGCTGTTTAGCAAAATATCTGTAAAATTATGCACGAAACTGATCTTGTCGATTCGTTAAATGTTTTTTAGTCGTATAATCGTGTAGGTAATAATAAATTATTTATTAAACAGAAGGCTTTTAAAATTAACCGGTATAAAATTATTGGATATTGTATATTATCACAAGGTCAACTTTACTTAATCCGGTATTATTATGTAAGCACACATTCGCAGAAATAACACACCCTATTCAGAAAAGGTTGTTTTTCTCCTTTCCTTTATGGTAAATTAACTTTATTTCCATGATGTTTTTAAAATGCATTCAAAGGAAAATATTATGTCCAAGTATCGAGTTAAGAACTTTATATGGCGTATTATATATTATTTATTTAGTTTGCAAGTTCAGAGAGAATAATAAAGTATGTTAAAACTCGTTTCATTTAAACTCCAGATGAATTCCCAAAATTAATTAAAAAAATAAAACAATAACAAAACGCGAACAGCAAAATATAACACAGTGAATATTTTTTTAAATGAAAACATAATTATTATTTATTATTCACACTGTCCGTGTCAATTAATGCCCGCAACACCGCGCGACACACCGAAAGTTCTAGAACTTTTGCTCCAGCAAAAGGGAGAGAAATGCCAAACACCGGAGAGTGGCATAAATGACTTCTACCCCGGTTGTGAGCATTTATCGGACCAGGTATATGATCGCGTGTGCGAAGGGTGGTTGTCCGAGGACGTCATTACCCTCAGGGCCGTGTCGGAAACACATCAACATGACAGACTGAGTGCTCCACTGTGTTCTTACGATTTCCGACAAGTCTTATCTGACTGCACAGGATCATCAAATTTTAACGTACACGGACGTTATGTTTTATCGTCTGGTGAAGAATCTGGGCGTGGGCACTCTTTTACTATCAAACCTACGTACGTTTTGTGAACTTATCTGATACATTACCAAAACCGGTGAAGACGTGGAGTGCTGTCAGTGTCATGATCTATATGAGGGGGGGGGGGAGCGTGCAGAGGAATATTTTCTCTTGATCGGATTTAATCTCATTGACCATTCACAACTTGCGTATTTAAGTAATACATTCTGCAAACGTCTGTAATAAAATCTCGTGGAGACGTATTGAGTACTGCGGGTAAAAATAGTGTTATGGAAATGAATCCTTGTCAAAGATATATTGTCTGTTTTCACTAAATACAAATTATTTTTAATTCACATTTTTATTTAAAGACTTTTCCATCCAAAATATTCTAGAACATATAGAGTAGTATATAGTTGTAAACATTTGATTTTGGAATAGTTTTAACAAATGTATGATAATATGTACTGAACAGATATGATAGATGAATTATTATAGTACATACAAAACGATGTTATTTTTTACATATGTGAAATTTGGGATATTATTTATAGTACTAATTTCTGTTATTTGATGATTTGTAATTATTATTGTAGTGGTAGTGTGGTACACTGTCTTTAATTTGACAGTCATTGCTGTATATTTTATAGGCATACAAATAATATAAGACGCTATAGTCGACAAAAGCCAGTGAACAGTATTAATAAAATGAATTTTTATTATGCTAGTGCGTGATTATTTTACAAAACATTATTTTTTTTATCATGCCATTAGTTAGCATAACTATTACTAGTATGTTGTATGCAAATTGCAAATATTTAATGATTTGTTTTTAAATATATTTGTACTACCTTTAACTTTAAAATTGACAATTTTGGACTTTATAGTATTAAAATGCAAATACATATTGTATAAATTACTGGTGTTTATGATAATTAATTATTTTGGGCGATTCATCAAACATGCTCACCCTCTTTTTATTCTTTAATAATATATCTATTCAATTTTTTGAAACTTCTACCTAGATACTCTCTCAAGTCTATATTTCCAAATAATTTTTTTTTTTATACTATTTAAGGAGTATCCAAAACAAATACAACTTGTTTTTCAAATGAGTACCATATTTTTTTTTATTGTTAATTATACACAGATGGACGTTTTAAAAACTTTAAGCATCTAATAATATAAAGTATAAATTCAAAAGAGCGAAGTTGTAAGGATAATATTTTGAGATATTGAGTGATGTTATGATCTGAAAATGATAGTAATTAATAAAAACATTAATTTATTAAAATGTTATGATTTATAAAAATTGTCTGTGTAAAAAACTAATAACAGACTACTAGACTAAAATTATTGTGCATGATATATTCTATATTTATGTAAAACCATTATTTAGTATTATTTTTACTAGTACATATACACAATAAAAACCTCGAAACCATTATTTGAAAAAAATAAGTTTGTATCTCCACAAGATACCCGTTAAATGACATAAAAATCTAAGCATTTGAAAATATAGTCTTCAAGTGTAGGTTCCTGAGAATACCAAAAATCATAATTCAAATAAAATATGTATTATCAAAGGATAAAATAGGGGTGAGCATGTTTGATGATTCACTATTACATACACACTTTTTTTGTACATTTTTATGTTTAGAAAATATTAGTATTTGGATGTTCACTTACGATTGTTATGTTTGTAAATATTGTTACCAACATTTTTTTCAAACAATAATTGTGATAAAGTTTTTTCCCAAAAAATGTGGTGAATACAAATATTGAAACGTAGTCATTTTTGGTATGAATTTAACGTTTATAAGACGGAAGACTAGTTTTTTTTGCCGTAAAAGGACCAAGTTAGTTCTGTATGTGCCGCACAGTGCGGTTCACTGGTGACCGGAGGTATCCTCCAAGCGCGGTCTGAGGTTTATAGTTATCTTAGGTCGTCCACAGTTTCGTTTCCGGTCGATATAGATTATACACATTATACACGGTTAGTGGACACGAGTGGTAATATCCTTAGATTATTGTCTCAGCCTATGTAATTAATATTCTAATACGCTCTTAAGACCAGTACGGTCCTATTACACCACCGTGGCGGTAGTAGGTATAGCCGCAATTTTGACGTGTCCGCTGTGCACATCTTATAGTGTAGATTTATGTCACGTTCCATCGATCCTTTAATGACATCTGCTCCGGTGTTTTGACCAAACAGTGCGGGTAAAGTCATTTTTCACAAATATTTCCAATCTAATTTCATCGGGACTTAATGTAAATCGATCGAGTGTCCGAACATATCCCTAAGACGATTAGTTTGCAGTAATTAAAACTATATGAATTATAATTGAATTTTGAATCGACCGATGGGTCGCAGACGAGCTTAAAGTATTGAAAGATGAGCTTTTATGTTTATAACCAATTTAAATATAAGTTAATCGTGCAATCTACACAATCTGCAACATATTCTTCCATATTTACCAGAGCAAATAAAATGATGCACATTAATTTATGTAATGATAGAGAATAGGTTGACAGACAAAAGACGCTGGAAAACGTTTGAAATAAAAGTCACTGCAAATTGCAAACCGTGAACAATTCGATAATTCGATCAAGCGAAATAGTCTCTGGGGTCTTTTTAAAGATAGCGGTGAGGAGGTGGCTATGGCTGGTAGAAAGAGTTTTGTTTATGCTTGTCTCTGGTGACCTATTTATATTGTTGGAATTTTTCAGTGAAATTTTTGGTTCAAAATGTAATACGTAAAATTATAAATGAATTTGAAATTTATAAAATCCTATATACGTTCTTTTTATGTTTATTTTTTTAATGTTTATACAAATACAGTATAATTTTAACATAACTTTCTCCGATCCTTACGGTATTTATTTTTATACATTCAGTTTGTAATTAAATTAATGAGTGAGATATAATTTTGTCTGTTGCATCTATCATAACATTTGGAAATATAATACGTATTTTGAAAATTCATATTAAATATTAATACATCTTTGAAAGCCTTCACTCATTTAGAAAAAAATGTAGTTCTTAAAAGTATAAACCGCAATACACATAATATACTTACACTTTTTATTTCATAAACAGATATTATACTTACCTAGTACCTAATGCAATTTATAATAATAATATTCATAAAGTTTTCAAACTTTTTCTTCCATTCAACCCACTGTATATGGCTTTGTTCTCGTATTATACTTGTTCTAAATCACAGATTTCCATATACTTAACTCAGTGTTTTTTTTATGTTGTTATAAACACAGCCTATATATTTGATTTGTACAATATGCATAATTTTTTATTTATATTGTGAATTTTTAAAACGCGTATCATGAGAAAGAAATTACTTATCGTTGACACTTTTGTCTTTATTTAAAAGTCATGCAACTATTTCAGCCATTCTAGACTCTGGTGTAAATTATGTTATCACAATACTACTACTAAGTTGTTCAAAGTAGAGTTAATTTCTTAACTATTTATTTAAGTGTGTACACTGCGCATTATATGAATAGGTACTTAACATGATAAAATAATATAAAGACTAGCAGTTAGTTAGGCTAGGTAATTTATGTGTTATCAATAATAAATCATCTACTGCAAACTAATATGGATTTTATTAAGAATAAATGTATTTATTTTTGTTTTGTTTAGATTGGAATTGACAACAAAATTGGATCACCCAGTATTTCGGCATAGGTTCTAGTAAAGGTAAGAATTTATGAATCAAGATATATAATATTACTACATATACAAACACATACCTACTGTTAAATCGATTCATTTTTATAGCAATATTTATAAACATTTTTAGTTTAGTTTTAGATGTCACTGAAGTGTGTAGTAATTTAAAAGGGATCCATTAAATAAATTATCAATGAAGAGCTTTTGGTATTTCGTTTGCATAGGTATTAACATTTTGATAAGTACCACCGTTTAAATACTGGTTAATTTATTTTATAAATTACATTCAGTAAATTAAAGAGCTACAAATTATTATTATCTTTAAATAACGTGGCACGTCATTTTTTTTTGTAGATGAACGAGTTTTTTTATGTTGAAGGGATCTGTTAATGTTTGTTAACGATGCAACTCATTATTGTTATTTTCCCCTGTAAAACGATCGAGAAATACCTATCTGTTACTTACATGGCATATGTACATATTTCGAAAATACGGGGTTATAATAGGTTTTTTTAATAAATGGTGTCGGTATGGGTTTTTTATGTTCTACATAATATTCACATATATATGTATTTCATTTTTTTGTCACATCAATGCACATAAATTAAGTGAGATTGTTCTTTTTAAATGAAATATTTTTGAAAACTTGATGTATTGTGTAATACATTCTTAAAAAAGTAAATATTAAAATTATTTTTTATAGTCTAATTTTCGTATTTATCATAAATGCGAATGCCTGATTTATTGTATGGTTTTTAAAAAAATAATATTTATGAAAAACATTACAATGCGGACTCATAGTTAATGTGATATAAAATATGTATATTATGCGGATGCTTATAATAAAGTAATAGTGGTTATAGATCAACATTGATTATTGATACCTACCAAAATAGTTTTAATAGATTAGGTATATCTACTACCTATTGTAATTACAATGGGGATTCACATAACTTATTGTTAATAAAATATGTTCTTGATGTTCAATTTAATGATAACTAGTTATTTTATGTCTCATTTTGTTGTTTGAAAACATTAATTATTTATCTAATTATCTTCCATCATGCTATTATTGTGTACTAGACTATAATGCACTCTCCTATAATTTTCTGCAAGTTATTGGAAGGGTTCATCAATTAAATTCAACATTTAGGAAAATTATAGTTCGTACTAATATGTGATCAACAACAATATTAATTTAAGATTAGTTTAGTATTAAACTAAGACATTTAAGAATTTATCTCATGATGAATTAATTCATGATTTAGTTCATTAATGTACTAAGTATTTTTTCATAGCTTCAAAATATATTTTATCAGTAAAAACCAATCGTTTCAGCCCTAATAATCTTTAAATTCGTGTTATTATCGATAGTTTTGATATTTTATAGTGTATACAACATAATATAACATCACAGTTTACAATATGTTTCATAAAGTGTATAATATATTCACCATTTTAATATCTGTAGTGTGCAGCTATATCTAAATGTTAGGTGGTTTGTAACTTACCCATGGTCGTGTTTGTATAAAGCTAAAGTAGATGGTACATATATATTTTGTTCACCCCCCCCCCCCTGGTTATTAGGACAACGGTGACCTTTAGTAGACACTAGACACAGCTTTGTAAAATTCAATCCGCCTTTTATGGTGGTTGTAGGACAGTGGCTGTCGATGACTGTCCACCATGCTGTATATTATGCCGTACATATACGCACATACATTCTGCACATAAGACCTATCGTGTTAGTTCCACATAACGTGACCAGAAATTGTCTTTCGGTTTTATTTTATTGGCCAACGCTTAAGGCACGTTCAGGGGCGGAGCTGTCCAATTTTCCGCATCTGTTCACGAAGCGATTATTTGGATCGATATTTTCCCGCCGCCTGTTGTCGCCAACTATGGTGCCGACGATGGCGTTATCGTCAGATAGTCTACAAAAAAGGTCTTTGGACCACATCCAAGACTATCGTCCATGATGGTTCTTTACCGGTGACGACCATTTACAAATTATTGCCTTCAGGAGGTAGATTATATGGGAGGCAAAAGTCGAAAGTTTTTTCTGCAAAATAACAATATATTAAATTGTGTGCATGCTTTTGTAAAATTGGCCCGTGTTTTCCAAATTCATCGCCACTCAGCATCCCCTGTCTGCGTCGCATCTAATTGATATTCCATTAGCGTGGACCTGGGGAAAAAAAACATTCAAGATAATTTCTTTGTCTGTCGAGCACTGTCGTTTTTTTAAGTATATATTTTTCGTTTACTTTAGATTCTGAACGAAGTATAGTGAAGAAGCTATTGGCTTAAAAATAATGTGTTCTTCAGAATATACTTTTTGGTACAGTAAAATCGTTACAAAAGTTTAGTATAAATAGCCTCTATATGAATAGAAAGTGTACAATAATGGTAATTTAAAGAGATCATTTTTATAAATGATTATTATCTATCGGGAATTCCAGAAAATAGTGAAATTAAATCGGTTAAATAAATAAAATATATCCTTCACAACTTCTCGTTTGATAAAATAAATGTATTTTCATTGTTTATATTTATTTAAAAAATACTTTTTGGCTCTAGATAATACATTTTAAATTATTAGTGAAATACTTACAATTGACTATGAACAAATTTAATTTTATCAATGCTAAGTTAATAAAATTCGATAATATTTTATTATATTTGTTCTCATGAGCATTTCAAATTAAAAAAAAACAATAAACTATTATAGCTTGTTAAGTGTTAACTGAGTTACACTTTACATTTGTGACCAGCGTTGTATTTTTGAAGTATAGTTTCCATATTGAATATTTTTTTTGTCATTTGGTTGGAACAAATAAACATTAGTTTTCATCAATTTTTTAAAATTTGTCTTGAGAATTTCCATAAATATTATTAAGATCCGTCTTAAATTTATCGATCATGTTAATAATATTAAGTTCATGTTTATTAATAGTACTTGTAGTAAGTATGATGTGATTTTTGTTTATTCAGTTCAACTTTTTCTGCAGATCTGCATGGACATTTACAACACTAGGGTGGTAATTTAAATAAATTATATATAGAGTTCACGTTTTACTTTTCGTCAATACAGTAAAGGCTCGAGCCAAAAAACATCATGTAAAAAGTTTTGAATTCATCTAACAAGTTTAATCCATTTCTCCCAAAAACATAAGTAAAATAATGGCTGTTTATAAATGCTTGTAAAAGTATAACCAAAAATGTTTTTTGTTGTTGAACATTGTGCCTTGCCCGAAAGATAATTAATAACTGCACAACTATGTTTAGTATTTACAGCCCGATTCAATTGGATTATTCATAAAGGTCGCCCGTGACACTGTAATATTGAAATATTTACTTACAAATATAGTTTTTTTACAATTTTATAATATGAGTATAGTTTAATACAGTGCTAATAGTAAAATAAATAATATATCATCATCGGTATAAGCATTAAGTATAGTGCATAAAAAACATGCATGCGTGTGTGTGTTTTTATTGTTTAAGGTTCATAATTTTAATTACCTATCTAGATTTTTCACATCCGAGTTATAAAGTTACGTTAAATTCCATCGTCATATTTTTCAGTACAATAAAAATACAACCACACTATGTAAACCTATAAAAAAAAGCGCATTAACAGTTACTGTTTTTCTGTTTACTTGACGCACGTAGTATATTTATACATTGAGTAATACTAATAAAGATCATGTTTGAACATTAAGGGTTAATATGATTTTTATGCTGATCGAGAGGTTAGGTTTTTATATATAATGGATTTGAAGAATAGTCATTTTAACATTATAATCTATATAAAACAAATGGTTTTAAATTTTTAAATGATAATTTACTGTTTTTTTATTGTTACTGTTGAAAATGTTTTACAATGGGTACTAGGTAGTTATTTTTTTGCATATCCACATGGGGATATTCACTATATTAGTTCGAAAATTGATTGATTTTCTGTTTTATTCAGCGTAATGAATAATGCACTTGCTAAGTACTATTCAATGAAGTACTACTTAAATTGTTAATGTGTCATTTGATATATTTACGAAATCCAATGCAATATTATAATAATATAGTATGTAGTATGGTTGGAGATAATGTTCTGGTTGATAGAAATCTGTGATTAATAATCAATGTATCACAATAAGTAAGCACTAATAATAATGTTTACCTAGGTAATATGTATAACCAATAAAAATAAAAAGATAAAAATCTGTAATGTGCACGATTCATATATTACATTAATATTATAATTTATTTTATTAAGATAATTCACGGCAATTAGAATCAGGACCATTGGTTGACAATCATATTATATTATGTTATTTTAGTCTGAAAAAAAATATTTTAAGTAGTGTTATTGATTACACGATAGAAGTGGGCATTGTTACAAAGTCAGGCTTTGTGTATTTATTCATATAAAGAATGTAAATTTTATGTTAAGTATAAAAATTTCTTTAGAAATAATACTATTATATATATGGAAATATTATTATTGCAAGTATTCTTAAAAATGTTGTGATTTATGATGAATGTAAGTGATTCAAATACGTATAATAGTAACTGATATAATTTAAATTAAGGAAAGTAACTGGATTTAGTTTTGTATTATATAAATAAGTATTTCTTAACTTTCAACTTATTTTTGCTTTTGTTTCTATTGATACTTTTTTTTTAAAGCATAGAGTTGAATTTTACTTTAATCTCTGATTGGTAATTCCAAATATAAACAAAAGAACAATCATCTTCATTTTTGGAAAGTTTAAAACGATACAGTTCTTGTGATTTAACGGGTCAAGCATTTTGGAAGTTTATTTATTGAGAAATATCATAGTAAATGTATGATAGATACATCGAATATGGTTTTTTAAAAAATATTTTATTATTTTACTTTTATTTATTGTGATAAAAATACTTTCATGAATATAAGCACTGACATTTTTTTATCTGACAATTTTTGAAGCTTTCTAATATTTTCTTAGTCCCTATATTTTAAATGGAAATTGATGGAATTTTAGAAACAATTTTTGTAATTTTGGGTTTGAACTCACTTTTGTTGAATAAAAGTTCTCTAAAATGTTTACTTCGCAAATCCTCAATGTGCAGCAAGGCATTTTTTTGAATACATTTCATAATTTTGTATTCATAGGTATTGAGGTACTTTACCGTTGAAGTGGTTTCTTGTCTTTAAAGTGACTCCGGGGAGTTGATCGGAGTAAAACCACAATTTTCAAAAGCGCACGAGAATACGACATTTCAGTGTAAATTATACATTAATACGTGTGGTTTATATTATATGTAATATACACATCAGAAACTTTTAAATTTGGCATAAGTAACACATATTTTCATGATAATTCAACATTTTTAGAACGAGAAAACTGAAGCTTTTTTAAATGAAAGGAAATGTTTTAAATCAAAAAAAATTATTGGTAATGCAAATGTATAATAAGTACCGACTTGTGTGGGAATTAAATTGAACATTAAACACTAAGGTATAATAACACAATATGTGTCATGTTGAATGTGTATATCAGTTATTTGTTCACTTATTTTTGTGTATATTAATTATTTTACTTTTTTAAAATTATTGTAGGTATTGTTCTATGTAACTAGTATTTACAAATAATTTGCTTGTTGTACACTGAAGATTTCCATATTTTCATATACTCTCGTTTATTCGGGTTGATGAAAATGTTATTAAATGCTATTAGTTTCTTAGGTAGATGTTTTATAAAAATATTTATGTATTTTCCAGTTAGGTTATATAGTTTACTTGTTTTGTTTTGTATTCAGTAGCATATTATAATCATTGTTGGCACGTTAAAATCCAATTTGAAGATTATAAAACCTAATTAAATCGGTAAAAGGGTAAAATATCGAATTTAAATTCAATATTTTTTTTTCCAAGCATTTCCTTACTGTGATACTACTGTAAGACTATCTATAGTGATTATTACGAGTATTACCCGCAGTTATATACTTAGTATTTAATTAAGTACCCTTTAGGATATAATTTTGTTACAAGTTGAGTTTATTTATTATTTTCATGTTTTCAGATTAAATAGTCAAGCCCGAAAAAATACAAAATCATATTTTCTAGATTAGACCCTAGCAGTTGTGGTGTGATATTTTTATGTAATAGTAGGTATCATGTCTTATAACACAATGTTATGCATTGCGCATACTGTTATGTTTAAATGTTTTTGACCGGCTCGTAGTATTTGCTAATTTATGTTTAATTCACTGAGCTGTAATTGTTGCAGACATTCAAAAGTTTTCTGCAAACTCGTCATGTAATCATTTAGTTTTTGTTAGAAAGAAATCATGTTTTCTACAAACTTTTACAGGGTTGATTAAATCGTTGGTTAGTGCTTTAATATTTTACTCTATATACTCGTACTATGACGTAGGTCACATTGATCGGATTACAATATTAGTGTCGATGAAGTGTTTTAACATTTTGTTTTTACTATGGGTACGGCGTACATTTAATAATGACAAAGTATTCGTTTATAAAATTAAATATTTTACGTTCACGAAATGTTTGAATATAATCATGTTGTAGACCGTAGTATTAACCCATTATACATAAAAGCTTAATGGAATCGTTGTCAAACTTAAGGTTCCTAAGCCCATATAACTTTTAGTTGAACATCAGTATTTAAGACTGAAGATGATGTAATTAAAACGAGTTTGTACTTTTCATACAAATCATATTTTGTTAGGGAGTATATACGCAAGGGCTATTTTAGAATACATCGATCAAGGAAAGGGTGACGTCGTCGGAAATGATACGATTTCGAGTACAATTTCTGGTCTCTAACTTACGCCGTATTGCACGAGATGATTATCACACAGCATCACTACTACCATATTTCTGTTACGTGTGCACTGTGCACACATGAAATTCCACGACCCAATCATTTTTCTGTCGTCCGATCGATCATCATATTCGTCTTTGACCATTTATCCAAATACATCAAATTTTTTTTCCACATGAGATAACATAAAAGCTTAAGTTCCAACATAGATATTTTTATAACTAGAATTTCCTATATTTTCTTCAAAGAATATTTTCAAACTTTGTCTGCTATGTTATAAGTAATAATAAATTATTGTCTTCAGTTTAATATTAGGTTATTTATTTTGAATTCTATTTGAAGTGCATAATACTATTGTAAACATGTAAACATTTGTTAGTACATTTATAATATTTCCATTAATGCAGAAAATACAAATATAATTAGTATCATCTGAAACATATTTTCCATTTCCAGAGCTATACGTATTTATCTTAATTTCAGCCTTAAGATATAATACACTTATTGATAAAAATTTTGGACAATTTCAGTGTTTAATTGATTAGTGAATATTGTTTCTATATATAAAATACTTCAGTAGTATTGTAGATACTGCGCATACAATAAATAACATACAAAAGGCACAACATTATCAGAGACTTTACTATAAAAACACTCTGCCGTTTTACTATGTTCACAAAAACTGACCATCACAATAAGAGCACTTTTAATATTGTTCAATAATTAAATGAACTGTAATTAACTTCAAACTTAAAAATGTTTTATTTCAATCTAGGTACAAATTAGGCTGCCGGTAGTACAGCGTTCGAACGACGACGACGGATTGAACGGCGAATATATTGTCATCTAGACTGTCAGCCGTATAAATGTAATCGCTGGTTGCTAGTTTACAACTTTCGTGATTAATAATATATAGTACATAGTGATATATATATACCCTACCTTACAAATATTTTTCCTATTCATAATATGTATGTATATAAATATATGCTAGTTTAACTTAGTTGTAAACGGTAACTATTTCGAACTTCGTAATCTATATTAACTATTAACTAAGGACCTAAGATCTAAATATTGTTATACATGAAAATGGGTATGCTTTCTTGACCTAGCTTATAGTTCTAATAATATTTATATATTACAATAGACTTATTAGATTCTGAGCAGAAATAATTTATCGATTTTCAACTTCAGTATCTTTTCCGACTGAAAAGTGAATGCTGTTGGTGCATTTAGGATTTCAAAATTTAAAATTCTCAGTTGTTTTTAAAGGGAACGTTAAAAAATAAAAAAACAAGATTCCACGTAAGTAGTTCATACTGTAACTAGAAATTCTAAGCATGTACTCGTATACACACAATGAAATTTTCAAATTCAATTTTTTCAACACAAATGAATAGGCATAGTATTTAAGCCCAATAGTAAAATAAATAACTTTAATCACAATAGTGTCATAAAATATACTTATAATATTAGTACCAAATAGTATAGGCTAAAAGAGCGTTTTCAATCAGAATCATTTTTCCTATACGATGATTTTATATCATTGAATTCAAATAGAACCCATCGATTACAGTGACTCTCAAGACACCTAATGTACAGCAGTGCATTACTCACTTGCTCGCTATTTTTCAATTTAGTTTAAATTTCGAAACACCTAGTAAAGGTACTTGCATTCTACAATAGTGATATCATTTCATACATGGCATATTGGCATATCACAAATATTTTTAATATGTAAATTTAACAGTAGCTACATCATAAACCCAATTGTTTTGAGTTACAGATTCCATGCATTGTTATGTAAAATATTTAAGAAAATTTCCGTCTACAAGTATGTCCACGACTTTAATCTTTTTAATGTCAACATTTCATGTACGAAATATCACAAAATGTACTTAATATTTACTAAGGACATTTTGTAATAACAATAGTAGTAATAATAGTTATGCAATTTTGTTTAAAATAAACAATATTTTATGATTTTTGATTTTAAATCTTAATCAGAGTAGAAATTAGTTTTCCTAAACATGATTATCTGCCAAAAGTTGTATGTAACATATAGGAGAATTGGGATATTAAACTACTATTCTAACTTAGAAAGAGAATTGTTCGATTTGTGTGACTCTAAGAAAAAGTAACGGAAAGTTATGTAAAAGTGGTATCAATTAAATCTAAGTTCTAATAAAACATATTTTGGTAATTTTGTTCTTATTCAGAAAATAATAACTATTACAAATTCTATACATATAAGTTGACTAAATATCTGATTAAGTCTTACAATTTTATATTTAAGCAAATTAATTTAAAAAATATCACTAACATCAAATTATAAATATAATAACATTTGTTTTTTTAATTTTTAGAATGCAAAAATAATTGCTTGTACCAATGTATGTAAGTTAATTACAAATATGGGACTAAAATGTTTGCAAGATAATTTTAGAATAATATGCTATAGTAGGAGCAAGTAAATTATTAACAAAAATGTTGACCAAGATAAAAAAAAAAGGTATCAAGGAATTAAAGTTACCAACCTAATTTAAAATTTCGTTTATTTTTTAATTTAATGTGTGGAGTAAAAATGTAAAACAAACTTTACTTATTTTTCACCAGCATTGAATTTAAATATTATTCATTTAATTTTAGTTTATTTATGTGTACAATATTCAATTGAATTATGTCCTATTAGGTTATACTTATGTGGGTCAAAAGTTAAATTATTTAAACATTAAAATATTGTACTCAATATTTTTCAAATATTCATTTTTGTATTATCATTATGTTTGATTGTTATGTTAAATATTGTGATCATACATTATATTAAATATCAATGTTGACTAATTGTTGTGATTTTTAAAATCAAAAGTTTTTGAAACAATTTAGCTTTTTGAAGTGAACCAATGTTTTGAAACCGAGAACAATAAAATCCATTAAAAGGGTTGAAAATGACCAAATTTTGGCAATGAAAACAATGCATTTTTCACATTAACTCTATGGCTGCTATAGTTTATAACACTTTACTTTGTATTTTAAAATAAAGCCAAAATTTTTAATTGTCCAATAAAAGTGCATAAATATCAAAGATAATTTTTCAAACTAAAAATAAACCCCTCGCTGTTAATATTATTTAGTACAATAAGTTGAAAATATAAAGTAAAACGTACACCTACCTAGTTGTTATCTAATTTAGTGTTCAAAGCCTTAAGTTTGTAAATTTAGCAATTTCATTCATGATAGTATTACTATACAGACGGCGGAGTACTGTCTTTTAGCTTTCCAATCTGCTTATGATGGCGTAAAGTAGTTAGGTGGCAGAATATTATGGCCTGAAGGTGCAATAGCAGTGTTGCGAGTGCCGTTCAATCGAGTTATGTGAACCCCTTAATGCGTGTGTACGAAAAAGAGAGCGACTATATTGCGGTCGAAAGATTCTCGCGCTTTAAAAGAGGCGACTGGGGAGTAGAACGTGGCCAAGTAATTTACGGCTTAGTTATTGGCAACGAAAGTAAATTGACATAGAATACGAAAACTGCTGTTCAGTATAAACCATACGAGATGAATAACAAATTGCGAGTGGAGATCTTTTTGTTTTTACGCATACGAATATATTATTATATTTCTTTTTTTCTTTTCCAAATATACGGCTACTATTTCCAACACCTTACCAACATTTAGATTACATGCCAAACAATATGCGATCCATGGTTTGTTTGACTTTGGGTATTATAATGAATACGCTTTTGTGTTTAGGAGACGTGTAATATAACTTAAACTTTTCCTCTTATTTTTCTCTTAGGACGTACGCAAATGGTGGACTATTACGGCTCAGAAAGAATATAGGGTTGACGATTGTTGTTTGGTTAAAAGCGTCCATCATTGTGTTCGTTCGTAGAAGCTTTTGTAAAACAGTAAATCATTCACAAGTAAATTTTATTTTATTTTATTTCACCTAACCCAACCAAAATGTCGGATGTTGAGTGCATTTCATATTTTCAAAACATTAAGTTGTGTTTATAAATTATATTTATTTACTTTCTGCTGGTAAACATATAATATTGTAATATAAATACATTTAAATTAATTCCGATTTAAAAACAGAAGATGATTTTTTTATTTACATATTCTAGAATATAATTAATGTTTTTCTTTCTTTGATGTGAGTATAAAGTTATGGAGTTGAAAAAAACAATTTCCATTGTTTAATTTTTAGAAGATAATCATGGCACCTACGTTACTCTAAGTTAGTTTATGTTTATACATTTTTATTTACAACAAATGTCGAGTTAATAGAAATAAGTGTTTCCCAGTGGTAAACCTTCATTAAACCTATGTCCTCTTGAGATAATCCTCATACATAGTTGCACGTTTATTTTGATAATGTCGAGGCATATTAAACACTAATTTTAGATTTAAACGGTTGTATTCATGAAATTTGAAATGAAATCCTTGCAATATTTGTTGTCGTTCAAGAAAAATTTTTAATGAATTATTATTTTATGAAATCTTATAAAATTGTTTTTAAATTTGATTTAAGATTTATGGATAAAAATTAACCTAAAAATAATTTAAATTAATAATATAAGGCACCAAATTAGTTTTATTGTTATCATTATTATTGTTACTATTATTATCATTATCCAATAAAAAGTATAATTTATAAGATACAATTAATTTACCTATACTTAGATTTTTTTTTTAATTGTATATTAATAGATGAGAAAATATTATATTGGTTATATTTTGGGGATTGGTAAATATTTGAAACTCAAAATATAATTGCTTTTTCGAAATGTTTTTCTTTATCTATAGAAACAGTCGAAAAACAATCTCTTCAATGATTTATATAAAATCTTGAAACATTCCTCTTGACCACGAAAAAGTGTAGAAAATCATGAAATTAATAGGTACCTTTGTGATTTATATGTTAAAACAATCACCCTCATGCCTTACCTATTTTCCCTTACATTCGTAACTCAAAAGTATTTTTTTTTTACCCAAACAATTTCCGAGGAATGACTGAGTGTGGTTTTTATGTATATATTTTTTAAAAATAAGTACCTATAATCCTTTACTATCCATTTGAATAGTGGGTAGGTAGGTAAACACTATATAGATATTAATATTTCGATGATTATTACTCTATTGCGAAGGTGTCATTTTTTAGCAATGGTCACGTTTGTCAGTCGGGATATGATACCGAGGACGGTGATTTAAGGTTTGGTCTGGAGGAGGACAGGGGATAATTCGGTGTCAGTATAACGTGCGCTTCCGAATTAAAAGTCAAATTGTTTCCACCCAGCAAAAGCTCATTGTAAGGGTCCGGGGGCTATAAATCATTCCATTTCCGCATTACCAGGCCACCTCTCACCACTCACTACTGGTCGCTATATACTGACTGGGATTCTGCTTTAGTCACCGTTGCCCTCCACACAGTGGCCGTGTCACATTTTCAGTTTAGGTCAACCAGTGAATTCGACTTGTGATATCTTTCGTACAACGTTGTGCCCGCACTCTGCCTAGCGCATGTATTATGCTCGCGACTTCAACACGTCACAACCCTCCGTTTCGTTTCATCGAATACTTTTCCTCGCCTGTAAAGATAAATCGTCTGACCTTGGCAGTTTTAATCTAGTTTTAACCACCACGCGTGTGTAGTTATACGCATGTGTGTAGCATTGCGTATGGGGTGTCGTGGGCAGAGGGGAGAGAAATGGTAAAGTTTTGAACGTGACAAACAAGATTAGGACGTAGAACGTGACGATTATTCATCACGGACTTTTGGAATTCGGTTAAACAATGAGACAAACCATAAGAGATATCCTCCCCGGATGAAAAAGAAAAATTTGTGACCCACATGTTTCATATGCTAAGAGCATTTTGAACGATGCGTTGGGATGTCCACAGGCTTAACTTTTTACACATCGCCTTTTTTCGAATACTCGGCCCCAAATCGATCAATATACAATTTGCGATAATTGTGTATGTATTAGATTTGATGGATGATATTTCATAAATTATGTAGATTGAAGACCAAGACTTAAACGACCTAAAATTATTTGATTTTCGATTAGAATTATTATTTACCGACTTTTACAGCCCACATTTATAGAGAAGTAAATGCATGTAGTTTGAAACTTGTAGAAATATTTCCAAACTATTAAGTATTATATTTGTATTTGGCAAACAGTTTATTTACTTAAATACAGAATATAACACGTGTAATCGATGATCATGTGTGATGTGTGTACTAGAACATCAGTGACTTAACTAAAGCTTAGTCGTTGAATATTTTAAATAATTATTTCATTGTAATTTTTTTTAATAATTATCCATCAATACCAAAATCTGTGTTTCTCAGATGATAGTCTAATGTGAACAAATATCGATAAACTATGTATCAAAGCTCATAAAGCTTAAATTTAAAATGAATGGTTTAAAATAATAATCTCCTTGATTTTGGATTTAACTAAATAGTTTTTATGTTCAATAAACCAATGAAAATATTAAGCAAAAGTTGTGAATCCATAATAATTTTGTCGGAAAAATAATTAAATAATGAAAATTTATATTATATTAATTTCTATAAATTGATTTCTGGTTGAAATGGAAAATTCATACTTGTATTACTGAGCCGTAATTTTGTTTGTATTCATTAATTTGCGATCAATATTTAAAAAACAACAATCGAGAGTTACGACATACAGTATGCATTATACAAAGTATTACATACTAAGATTTATTTTAAAATTACTTAGTTTTATAAATACTGATTTTAACAAGGAATATCAAAAAACATCAAGTACTTAATTTTGATAAACTTCTTAGGAATTAATAAATCCTGCTATCAGCTTTTAAACATAAAAAAATTACCGATACGTAATCATAATAATAAAATTAGACTAAAAAAATATGTATATTTTTGTAATCACATAAACTTATAATATGCATTTTGGAGCAAAAGTAGTCTAAATCGTGCAATTATGCTTTGTAGAACCTAGAAATAATTAATGTACATCACTGCTCTGACTTAAATTAATTTAACTATTACAGTTAAAATAAATCAATAGATTAAACATAATAAAAATAAATTTTATAAAAAATGACCAGCTTTTTGTTATTTTAATAGAGTTTGTATTCTATATTACTATTACAGTTGTTACAACTATTAACTACTATAGTTCTATTTGCTTATAAACTTATAAACTTATCAACACTTTAACTTACAACTAGTTTTAAGTACTTTTAGAATTGTATACTGCAATAATACATCTGAGAAATATTATTTGAATACAAAGAAATAAAAATGTTTTAAATTTATTTTTATATGGTTATGCAAACAATTTGTCACCTATTGTTTGTTATGGTATCTTGTAAAGTAAAATGAGTGTACAATTTAGCACATTTATTTTGAAAAATCATTTATTACATTAAACACACTTATAATTCAGTACAAACTATATTTAAATTATAAGTCAATTCATTATATGATGGAAATAATGGTGCATAAATATAGTGAATTATTCTGTTAAATTACTAAATTACCAAATTAGCAGATTGTTCTTTAATTTAAGCCAGCTTCTTCATCGTTATCGATCTCATTTAATAGTATTTCCTCATGCTTCGAGAAATACTAAGAAAATGAATATACTAAGGAACATAGTCCTTCAAAATTCTCTGGAATATCTTCCAAACTTATTATAATGCACCTATTATTCTTAGTACCCATTCAAAAAGTTAAGGAACTCGAAACTATTAGTTCGAATCTTGGCTTAGAAACATCAAAACTTAAAATATTTCAACTACTTAACAAAACCCAACAGCTAAAAAAGTATCATTCTCATTTAAAAATAAAAAGTTGGTGTCGCCACAGGACATTACTTAAATAATAAAAAACCTGAGCACCTACCTATTTAAAATTATAGTCCTTATTACTAGGTGCTTAAAATGTAAAAAATGAGCATTTGAATGAAACGATTTTCGAAGAAAAAAATGTTAGTGATCATCTTTAGTGTATTAACCTGAGATTATTCTAATATATATTCTATATAATTGAATACAAGTGGTTAATTTCCCTCACACACATAAACTAATATACCATTTTATACGCATATTCATATTTGTGGGCTTATTATGATTTACGACCGTCATGCACTAGATATTATCATAAATGTATCTCGTACGATGACATGATGTTGTCACTGAAACTTTTTTAGTAATTACTCTTGATAAGTACTTATATATAGTAAAATTAAATATTATTTCTCTCGTCAGTCGTTTCTAGTGTATTATGTGGGTTAATTGAAGTAATTAATTGGACACATTTGTTTATTGTATACATTTATACATCTTTTTTAGATTCTATACAGTTTGTGCATTTGTAAGTTCATAAAAAATATTTAAATTACGCATTTATATTATTTGATAGAATCACCATTAAAATCATTATAACAATACTTCTGTGAATATTCCAAAAATAATAGTAGTTTGCTTGCCATATAATATATTAAAGCGACATTTTCTTATATAATATTTGTTAGAACGTAGGTACAAATAAGGAATTAGAAGATTATTTAGCAATGAATGAATAAAATATATTATATCATTCTCGTAAAAAGTTAAATATTCGTTTTAATTTTAGCTATAACAGTTTATTACATTTATAATTGTATGAAAACACTTATCTTATCAAATAACATAAATAATTGAAAACTATATAGATACATGTTACACAAGATACTAGTGAAAATTGTATTGTATAATAACAATTGAATACAAATTAGTTTTAAACAAAGTAAACTGAATACATAGGAGTATAGGACTGAGTTTTTTCAAATATTCTAGATTATCTATAGCAATGTGTATGTTATCTACCTAACAGTTATCTTAAACGGGAACATTTTTTATTTTTATTCTAACTATTTAAAAATAATTCATAATTCTGTAATTAGAATCATAGCTTCAAGTAATGGATTATTAAATTGTTTTTTCATTGTTGTAAGTTATTGTTAATAATGTTCGCATTAGTATTTTACATAAAAGACGTTGTTGCCTCAATCCTATCCATTTTGATGAGAAATGTGAAGAGAATTTTATCCACAGTGCGATAGTCATTTCGTTAACATCCTTTAAAAAATGCTACAGAAAGTAATTTTTATTACTAAATTAAAAGTTTTTTTATAAAACATTTAAAATCCATGTCATCATTTATGCCTGTTTTTTTATAAAACTTTTTTTTAGTACACAAATATAAGTTCATTTCATGACGATGTTGGTACTTATGGACTTTTTGGATATTCGGATTAAAAATACTAGTTATAGAAATTCTTATCTTAAATTTATCTTAATAACTATAATTATTATAAGAAAAAAGGTACTAAATTAAAATAAATAAGGGTTACTTATATGTTTTTTTTAATTAAAAAAAGTAGTACCTACAGCTCTAAGAAAACTGGAATTTGTAATAACTATTACACTCCATAAAAGTTAAACATATTTATCTATTTATTTTTGGTTAAGCTATATTAGTTTCTGTTAATTTCTGCTTTTAAGTGATTTTAAACTTTCTATGATCACTTTACTTACAAAAACTTATGTACGATAAATTGTTATAATCATCGTAGAGTTTCGATAATTTATGTAAGATTTTGAAAACTATTGTAATTATAGTATAGTTTTAGTATAGTTATATTTTAGAAACTACTTATATTTAGTATCAACTAGTTTTAATGTTAAATTTTAAATAATATTATACTATAACAGTGGAATATAACTTTATAGTTGGTTAATCTAAAAAGAACTAGGGAATCAAAAACTATTAAACATTAATAATATGCTATTGTATTGTTACTTAAATTTAATATATATGAATGGAACGGGTGCTAAAAAAATTTCGATTTAATTCAATATTTAAGCTTGTTATAAATTACTATATTACTGGTTAAATAATATGTGGTTAACAAATTTCAACTGTACTTTATTACACGTCAGTTGAAATTAATGTTTTCACCATTAGCTTTATTTTGTGTCGTATTACATCCAAGGAAATGCTGTTAATCCGAAACCAGGTCTTTTATTGAAATACGGTATACATGGTAGGTACATGGATGTAGGACCTTAGTGGATATTGTTAATGTTTGGTGACAGTTTTTAGTAGTTTTTTTTTGGAAATATAATATTTTTTTCGAAGAACATTATAGGTGTTTTTAGCTGTAAAATTTCAAATCCGCTTGATGTTTTGTATAATTTCATATAAGAAGAAGAAAAAAGTTTTCACTAAAAATAGTTGAAAACATAAATAATAGTATACTTAGAAAAGATATCAGTGTAAAACTTTTTATTTGATAAGTTAGTAAAAAAGTAGGGGAAAAAATAACATTGTTCGTAATAATACGAGTACCATAAAAGTAAATAAAAGGACAGATAAGCAAATAAATATGATCATTGAAATTAATTATTATTTAGGTGATACTATTTTTGTGGTAGGTAATGTATAGCAATTATTTTTACCAAGTCAGAAAATGATGGTATTGTATTGTGTGCTAGATAGTGTTTTAAATGGTTGATTTTTATTTTAATACAGATTTCGAAATTTCAAAAGTGTAGTTATTAAAAAAAAAGTTTAAAATCATTTAAATAAAAATCAGTGAAGCATGCTTAGTAATAATATATGGCTTAGAATCTGATCCAATATTAATTTTAGATAATTGTCTTATTATCGACGAGCCTTTACTGATGTATTAAATTTCATATTACATTTCAAAGATAGGACAACACAATTTATCATCAAATGTGATATCATTTTTGAAGGGTTTTCTGTTATATTCGAAATAACCTATAACTAATAACTTATTAGTTGGTAATAACTAATAAGGATTTTGACATTTATATAAATTGATTGGATTATGTAAACTTGAATTTTTTAGTTATTATATTATGACGTGTGTATCATCGATTGTTTAGAAACTGTTATCTTAACAAATCATTGATACCCTTGAGATTATGTTCCATGTAAGGAATGTACTGGTTTAATAATAATAACTAGAGTTTTTCCATTGTAGTTTTTTAGGTGTTCATTTTTGCTAATAAAGGCATTCTATAAAATTTTCATTAGACTTATTTTTAAATTGGTTGAAACAACATGTAACTTTTTTATAAAGCTACATAAAATGTAGAATTTTGTTTTTAAACTTCGATTACTAGAGATTTATTTTCATTGAACTCAACTCTGTTTTGAAATATGACATTTCTGTGCTTTATTATTCACTTCAATACATTTTTATTTAAGGGAGTCGGAATGAATGCGTTTCTTAGTACAAAAACATGTCTCACAGGAAAAACTCTCATGCCATGTAGAATAGTCGGATTTCGTCAATTTTGTTTTTGTTAAAATAAGAGAACAGTTTGCAGGTCGGGATCGATTTTCAGATCGATTTTCAAAATTATAAATATTGAAGCTAAAATATGCATTTGAATAATGCACAATATTTGTTATTGTTCAAACGTATTTTTCTATCACTATTTCAAGTACAATGATAATTGGCGTCTTGAACCGACCCGAATAAATAAACAAAATATCATTAAATAAATTCTTTAAAAAAAAAAAGATGAAATCCGATTATTCGACGGGGCGTAAGGTTTTCTCCTGTAAAGTCATTTTCATTTTCATTGATAAAATATACCTTATAACTTCCTCCTCCCTAAATAGGTATCGGGCAGTAGTTTAATGGAAAAATATTATAATTAAGGTAATAATTAAAATATAAAATAGAATTTCAAATTTTATAGAATCTTGGAAAATTGGAAAAACCGGCACCGATACCCTTAAGAGATGTTCTTATTAAAGAGTATCTTAAAATAAAACAATGCAAAAGTACAAAATATACGTAAGTACTATAGTATAAAGAGCAAAAATGGTTATGAGTGGCTTTTTCAAATAAAATGGTTTATTATTGCATTCAAACGTATGTAATACAACTTAAAAGGTTGTTAGTGTTCAATAATTTTGACCTATGTAGTATGTACACTTTTTTTCTTTAGATTTTCATCATAACATCGTTTAATATTGTTTTGTGTTTAATGATGTGTTTTATGATTAATTTAAGAAAATCGTAATATTATTTTATTTTTATCCAAACTGTCAATACTCATTTTATTAATAAAAATACGGGTGCGTTATATATATATATATATATTTATGTATAAAATATAGTTTTAGATAATTTCATTGTCTTGAGATTTAGGTCAAATTCTTTTGGTCCAACATTCTACTATTGTGTTGTATGAGTATGTATAAGTTTTATACATCAAGCGGACACAAAGATCATGTATTGTGTAGAACAAATAATACAGAAAAAGAAAAAAGAAAACTAAAAGTCACCTTTTATGTTTATAAATTGTGAATTTGACGTGAAATTGACTTGCCTATGATTTCAGTAGTGTATAAATTGCATGCATCATATTTTCGGCGTCATTCATGTAGCTCAATTTTCTACAAAGTTATTGAACTTCTGTCGATTTCCGCCAATCGTTTATTGGAAAATAACAATTCTGACAAGATTTTATAACTTCAAATTTTCTTCTTGTGTGTCAAGTAATAGCAATAACTGTAATAGAAACCCATTTACGAACAATGCATGTATACACATGTATATATTATATACAAATATCGTCTTTCATTAAATTATTGATGGTTTACTAATGTATAGTGCTGGTGTATAATATTTCCATTTATTTATTTGTATATTCGCGCTTAAGTATTGTATTTGTACAAAGTTCATTTTATCAAAGGGTTTTTATATAAATATATAGGTATGTGACCATTAACATGGAAGCGCTTTTTAATATCACATCAGACAAAATGGGTTAGAAAAATTGATTGAAATCGTACTTATTCATACGTATGATGTGTAATAATTTGTTAGACAGCTCTCATAAAAATATATTTATTTTTATTTTTATAATTAAAAAGCGGGTAAATACTAAATAGATGTCGCTCTACTGTACAGTAGGTTATAAGAGGGTCACTGTAATGGATAGTGTTAAATTTGAATTCAATGATATAAAACCATTCCATACGAAAAACGATTCTGAGCGAAGCGGTCTGTTAGTCTATAATATTATTTAGTAATTTTGCATATTTGATGATATTATTGTGATTAAAGTAATTTATTTTACTAATAAGCATTATTAGTACTATGCAGTAGATTAAATTCGATTTTTCTAAACTTGAAGCGTCATTGTGTGTATAAAATATAATAATATACTTTCAAAGTTTTAAGTACCCAAAAATAATATTTTTAATTTACAACAAAATAACATAAATCATTGTTCTTGGTTACTTAATATGTAACTTTGTCCACATTTAATTATTTAACGAAGGTAGAAAAACTTATAAAGATTCTTGTATTACATTTTAAAATCTAAAACATAAAAAGAAATATTTTTATGAATTTCTAACTCAAAATAATTTACAAATTTTCCACCGTCGCCGGTTCGAACCTCGGTCACGGGCGGCACTTCTCTCCGGGCAATCACGGGGTCTGGAGAGAGAGGCCGCCATCCCCCAACCGGGCATGGCAGAAACCTAAGGGTGCCCACTAGAAATTCTGCCAAACAAACACACACGTGCTCCATAGCCATACAGTTCCATAACCCTACAGTCCCAAAACCCTACAGTATTTCAACCTACAGCAAATGGCCTCAGCTGCCGAAGCTTAAATAAATAATAAAAAAAAATTTCCAAATTTTCATGGTTTTTACGAATTTCATCAAAATTGTAAATCCAAACATTTATATAAAAATACTGCGGATTTACACTTAACTTTTTATTAAATTTTCACTAACGACAACTTAAAATTTTGTATTACATTTTTAAGTTTTTTGACAGATCAAACAATTTTTATCGACATTAGTTAAAAGAAAATAATAATATATACCTAAGGTATAGTTCAATATGGAGTCAAAAATATTTTGAAAATTGAATGGTGTGTTAAAAATGCTAACACAAATATTATGCGAAAATTTCAGATATCTATAGTAGTTTTTTAGAGTTAAACTAAAAACCAAAATTGATTTTTTCGGGAACTGGTTTTGGGTAAAAATTCCTGTTTTTCCTTAATTGTTTGTCGGTTTTTCGTGTTGCCTTTGCAAACTATTGAGAATTTGAAATTTTGACCTCGCGAATTAGATTCACTTTTCTACTAGAAAGTTACTGTTGATGAAAACTAATGCACTTTTACTGACCAAAACTGTGATGACAGACACATAAAAAATTTTTAAAATTTAAAAACACACATCAATATAAAATCAATACATTTATCCCTCCTCTCAAAATCTAAAAATAAATAACATTTAAATGTTTACGTCTATAAGTACATAAATAAAACTATAATCAGAAAAAATTAGAAAAAACAAAGAACAAGTATTTTATTTAATTTTATGATGATTGTGAATAAAATTGTCTATAAAATTATCTCGCAAATCTTTAAAGAGAGAGAAAAAACGAAAACAACAGAATGACTAAATTTAAATGAGTTTTAATTAATTTTTCAGGTACCTATTTAATGATTATATTTTGTCTCAGTTTAATAACAATTAAATTATTAAGTAATCAATATCTTATTTATATTGTTTTGTTTAAATTACTAGTACTTTAAATTTGTATAGTTATATGTTTAAGATAAATTACTAGAAGTGTAACTAATGGTTAGTTATCACAAACTCAGAGTTTTTTTATTTTTGTGTTTTTAGCATCAACTACAGAGGTTATTAGCTATACTCGTATATTACATAATTGTTAAAACTCGGGTTTCTTAAAATATTAAAAAATATTAAATTTAAGTATTTATGTTTATTTTTAATTTTCAAATAAACTATACACATAAAAAGAATGCTAACTGATAATTTTAAAGTCAAATAATAATCAATATCTATGTTATTTCATCAGTTGATAATTTTATTTTAAATTAAACGGTTTAAAAATACAAATTTCGGAACATTTATAGTTTTTGCCCCCAATGGCTTTTGTGACATTTGTGAATGTACCATAATAAATATGAAAACAACTTAGAATCCTTTCCCTCGTATTATTGTGACGATAAATTCAACGTGATTTATTCATGTAAAAAGTGTAATATAAGAAATAGCAATAAATTATATATTTATATTTCAACATGAGATTATTATCAAAAAATGTAACTTGGTAACTTAACTTCTGACTTAAAAGTTTGGTCTGATATCAATAATTAAGTTTGGTTTTTGGATTATCTTTTTCAATAATTTATTTTAAAGTAATAAAAATGCACTGAGTGAACATTTAATATCATTAATATTTACGTATTATTTTACAATGACTAAAAAAAATTATTTTCTTTTGAATAACTAGTTTATTACTTTTTATAAATACTCGTGTGAAATAGGCGTGTGATACATAATTTCAGCCTTATTAAAAAATAAAGAAAATTATTTGTCTATTCAATTTATCGTACGGAGTAAACTATCTAACTGTCTAATATAACTTACATGGCCTTCGGTGTTTGGGTGTTGGTGCAAATAACCTTTTTTGTAACTCATTTATTTTATGTTTGATATTTGTAAGTTATGGCCATGACCATGGACTGTATTAAATGTGTTATTTAATTATTTGTTCTGTACTTAACCTAAAAAAATAGGATGTGACTATATAAACATATACAGACATATACTGGTACATTGAACTGAACAAGTTCTAACTTCTGTAATATGTAATCCACACCATTTTCTTTACGTACAATTTAAATATATTTTAGATCACATGACTTATAGAAGAAAAAAAGATTCAATATTCTGTACTTTTGGGAGGTAAACATTTAAAATTCACTGTACTTTACCAAATAACAAAAAAAAAAAATATTGAAAACGTAAAATGCTATGCAAAACCAGTTTTTGACAATATTCATTTTCATATTTTGTTGTAAATACTTAAAATGTTCATCAAATGTATAAATTAATATTTTCTATACATGAATAATTTTTAGGCATGAGACATTTTCGATTTTTTTTTTAAACATTTTAAGTTAAAATTTGCACAAATAATAACAGTTTTAATTAATTTGTTGAAGTTCAAATAAATTATTCGTGGGACTTGAAAATTTTACGTATATTATTATATTTTACATAAACAATAATATTTTCAAAGTATTCACATTAAATTTAATATAGATGCCTATTTTAAGCCACGTTCCATGTTTTTATGGTAAGGCGATATGATTCAAAAGTCAATAACAATAATAAATTATATAAATATTGAAGTATATATGCTATTTTAACAATTAAATGTCAATAATATAGTAAGCTCAATGTTTTCGGGAAATAATAGGTCAATATGCCGTCACACTGATATCAAAATAAATTACTTTAATAGCAAAATCAAAAAGCTTTGAAATATACTTCGTAACGATATAGGCTAAAGCTGACACCGTCTTGCTGAGAATCGTTATTAGTATGCAATATATGACTTACTCAGGTACATTCGACACTTACAAGCTGTATTGCGGAGCTGTAACCTACTTTCCCTCTTTATACAGAAATATTGGGTTTTCTTTAAGCAAAATAAGGAATGACATACTATATAATCGTTGAGTGACATGTATTTGATGCGAATTTTCTTGGAACACCGTTCATTGATCCTATTTAAAAAGTATTAAATTTGTAACCCTTGAAAACTATACTATTTTGTTACATCTTAATGCCTAAAATGCAGACTTGCCAACAGACATTTACACATTCACGTATATACAGCCCACGATAGTAGAAAACGGAAAAGTCGATGGCTCTTATTAAATATATTAAGTTATCCGAACTTTGCTCTGTATGTTCCACGGACACAATTTCTTCGAGCACGTGTTTATTCATCAAAAACATATGATCAACCGAGAATGCTTTTGCCAACAGTTAGGAACATTCCTTGAATACATCTCATTTTGGAAACTTTTTTGAAAAAACTAGTTTTGGTAAGTGTATCATTTGTAATGTTTCATATTATATTCTAAGACAGTGAATACAATTTGTTTTAAATAATAATTCTACAAAGTTCAATAATCTATTCAAATTGTATAATATAATATTATGACCACTGAAATTGATTTCCATAAAATAGTTTCATTAAATGCAATGAAGTCAAAAAAATAGATGGAATAAATAATATTTTTATGAGTTCTAGTGTACAATACATTGTTTATAATGCGGAATTTAAAATACCTAATAAATAATAATATATCCAATGTTCAAGACTAAAATTGAACTTAACTGAACTATTATTTATTCGAGATTTTATAATATGATAACAATAAAGAATTATCTTATAAAAAAAGTCAGACAAGACGTGGGTATCGCTCTGCTGTACATTAAGTGTCGAGTGGGTCACTGTAATGGAAGTGTTAAATATGAATCCAATGATATATCATTGGTACAAAAAAATACGAATAACGATTCTGAGTGAAGATGGTCTATATCATAAAATATATTTCATGATCCTATATTTTTTTGATATTGCTATTAAAGTAATAATTTGTTTTACTATTGGAATTAAGGAAGGTTGATTTATTTTGTTGCCAAAAAAATTGCATTTATAAATGATATTAACGTTAAAAAGTGTATATTTATATCATGTTAAATTAAAGTGTGATTAACTTTCGAGACAATACCACTTTACGTAGAACCACGTGAATAGGTTCATGGTACAAATAAGCAATATCTTGAAATATGTTTTTACAATTTAAGTAAAAGTTAAAAGTGCTCAGGAATAGTGTTTGTTGAATATATTTTTTAAAATCGTATATGAGAAATATATGAACAATATATTTTTATATTATTTTAAAAATTTTTAAATTTTTAGACCGAAAAATAAATTATAACTGAAAAAAATAACAAAAACTATATTATATTTTTTTTATTGTTATTAGTTTTTAGTTACATACAAAACAAAAACAATACTGAATTAATCAAATACTGTTTTGAGTAAAAATTCCCGTTTTCCTTAATTTATTTTTGTTTTTCCTGTTATTTTGAAAGTGCTGCATAATTTTTTACTTTTGACCCTCAAAATACTACCTAGTTGCAATTTTCTACCAATAACAACCACCATAGTTAAAAACTTGTGCATTTTTACTGTTAATATAGGTGACGACAGGCATAAAAAAAAAACAAACACACATACTTCATTATAAAATCAATACGTTCACCACTTAGCTCAGAATCTGAAATAACCTTTATATAGATACTGTAATAATTAATATTATGAATAACGAACATCATTGTTATCCAATTTCATTTTGGGTAAACAAAGCAGGTTTAGTTATCATTAACAAAGATTCATTAAAATTTTAAAATTGTATTTATATTTTAGTAATTTAATTATTACTTATTGTCTATAGACTATAGTATTATAACTCAAACTTTCACAAAAACAAATATAATAAGCTAAGAATTAAAATTTTAAGTTTCAAAACATTTTAAAATAATACTAAAAATATTTTATTGGTAGTGGCAGTTTATTTTAGTTTATAGCATGTCTCAACTTTTTATCAACCCATAATAAATAAAAAAAAATAGAACGGAAACGTTTGGTAATAAAACCTGGGTAAAAAATTGAATATATTTTTTTAAATGATAAAATAAGCAGTTCTAACTTCTAAGCAACACGAGAAAAAGTATATTTTAAAGATTTTGTTAAAATACATCATAAGCTATTCATCTGATTTTAACTTGTATCTTTTTTGTAAATCTCTAGTATGGGTTAAGTAGAAATTCTGAATTTTTAAAAATAAAATTTTTTTTATAGATATATTCTAGTCAAATAAAGTATTTTATTTTATATTTATAGTACAATATTTTATTTTATTTGGATTAAATAATTAATTATATTTTAATACAAAAATAGTTATAATTTAATTTATAAATTGTATATGGTACATAATATGTATCATATAACACCCAATAACACTGTCTGAGGTAATGCATGCATATACAATGTATAATATACATTCTCTAATTATACTACTTTTTATTGTTATTAAAAATGTTAGGTGCTTAAGTAAATAAATTGGTTAAAAAAAAAAAAATACTTTGGATTTAAAATTTGTTTGTACACGTTTTTGATTTTTCACTGAGTGATACAATAAAGTAACATCGCAGCTGTGTAAAATCAGAAAACGTTCAATATTATGCGGAAATCAGTTTATGAGTATTTATTTGATATTTCACATGCCATGTGTCACTTAAGTCCGAATATACTACTCAGTCGATGGGCCATTAGAGAGGAACGATAATATTAGTATACGAATTACAAACCATAAACTATTATGTACCTGCATTAAAACAATGTACCAACCGTGATATTAATTGATAGGGATACATTTACGAGTGTTATATTGTTGACCCCCTGCGTTATACCTAATGTGCACTGCAAATTGATAGATACAAATTATTTGCTTATTAGTTTGCCGACATTATTTTTTGTTCTCGAAACACTGTTTTTAAACGTATTGTAATTTGAGCATTAATTTTAGTATTTTGTTCCTCGAAAATAAGACAAACTCGACTATTGCGACAGTAATATGAATGCGATATTTCAACGCTTTTTGTGTAAATAAGTTCACTAGGTATGTTTATGAGGGATGTATAATATCATATCTTATACCAGTTCTTTTTATCTTGTGCAATATGACACAATTTATTTATACGAAAATGAATACTTTATCCAACACCTACGAATAAAATGAATGTAGTGTGAATACGAACTTATGAATAAATGAAATTGTATTCTATGGCCGTGCTGAATTTTTGATCAAAATTATACAGGCTTTATTTTAAGATGGTGAGTTATAATAACCGAATTATGGAATTAATCGTTACTTTTGTACGTGTTGGTTATACCATAAGACGCATAACGACGAGTAAGGTATTGATTAAAACCACGTATGTAAATAGCAAAAGATAGTCAGCAAATACTGCACGTACTCATGCATATTTCATGAATTTCGATTTTTATCATACAAGTTGACATTACAAAAGGATAGTGGCAGAGCAAATGACCGAGTAGACAAATTCGTTACAGTCATTGAAAGTTAAAGTTTGTTGAACAATTTTATTTGGGAAAACAAAACAGTTAATTCTTCTTTCCAACAATGTGTATACATAACACTAATAGTACTTACTAGGTGCCTAGCTACCTACCTATACTAACTTTTTTATAACTTCTAATCTACATTAACGCAATTTTAATATTATAATTAATATATAATTATATGAATAACTAATTAAGTAGGTCTAGAACTACTAACTTACTTGTATTTCGATTACATCCAAAATTAAATTCACAATTTAATACAATTAATGCAAACAAAAACAAGAAAAATTGATAAAAACAGAAGAATCTTGATGTAAAAATTACTTAATTTGAACCTTTGGTTAATATTTCTGAAATAATTTTTTTTTAAATGGTGGTGAAACCTAGAAATATAATACACTTTTATCAAACAATAATAATAGATTACCTATGTCTAAACTTCTAAAATGTCGTGATCGAATGATCTAATTAATAGTCTTATCCCATTTTAAAATGTAATTGGATACACATATAAAAAAAATCATTATTTATAAGTATAAATTGATTTATAAATATGTATATTATATTATACATTTTGCTATATAAAATAATATAACATAAACAGATTTATATTTTTTCTATTAATCCATTTTTACTCTGTTAATTTTGATACCTGAATTAAATTAAATTAATTAAATTCTGTTTTTTTAAACATTTCTTATAAACCCAAAACATCACTTGATCTTATTGTAAAAATAACTTTACAGATTGTACAAACACTAGATACAAAAAAAAAAGTTTAATAACTATGATAAACATAATACTGAGTAATGTAATCTTAATTAAATGAAGTACTGAAGTCATAAAAGCCACGCCTTGAAGTTGGGAGATTTTACCTATAAATTATTGCATTCAAAAACAATTCTTCACAGAGCTTTGTAAAATTGTATTTACTTACATTTATTTAAAGTGTAAAACCTTTTTTATCCTGTACTGAAAAATATCAACGGCTTGTCCGTATAGCTTTTCATAATGCATAGTGAAATTATATTAAAAGAATTAAAAATTACCTTTTCAAAGTATCATCTTGATTTAAATTAAATTATTCAAAGATATCACATGAAACTTTTTGGGAATTTCATTTATCTAAAAATATGCTCTTATAATATAATAATAAAAAAGTATGTTTCTAGCAATGCATTTCGTTCATCTAAAACATCTATAACTAATTAAGATACAATATCTTAAATAGTATGTGTATTGCATAATAAATAATAATATTAGGTAACTTCAATTTAAATTTTGTTTGTTATAGAAATGTTATAATATTATAATATTACAACTTAACATTTGAACATTAAACTATGAATTTAAAACATTCATTTTTTTAAATGAAAATATTAACTTACTACAAAATAATAAATATATAAAATAAATATTATAATGTCATTTTTACTATGTTTGAATTCTAGTATTTTTTTAGATTCAATATTATATCATATTTAAAATTAATGAATAAAGGAAATTTGACATTAATTTATTTTAATTAAACATATTTACATCAATTTCTGTCAAAAAGAATTTTGTTTGTATGTTTTTGGTTCTTTCTGAATTGTTTTCATCTTTTGTTCGGGATTTCGTTCTTATAAATTAATATATTACATATTAACTTCTTTAAGACATTGAAAGTTGAAACCTGAAAAACTGATAACGAAAAACTTCTTATGTTGTATATAAATCAACAGAAATTAGAAGTTATAAAATAAAAGTTTTTCGAATTCAAATGTTTTTACTTCATTGGTTATTTCATACTAGTTGAGTATTTGCGTTTATTGTACTCAAATTTGAGTAGACCGTTTTAATCAATTGGATTCTCACAATGGTATTATGTGGACTGTGTATACTTGTCACTAAATGTGTCATCTAAGGATATCTAACACCATGTTATTTTATCCCAGTCACTCATCCCAGTGAAGGTTTATGTTTATGATAAGACGATTGTAATTTTCGCATGGCTTTGTTAGGACAGTGACTAATGATGCTAAGGTCTTATATGCAAATTCACCGAATCCACAATAGTTGATAGGTTCGTGATGTCTTTAATATAAATATGAGAAGTTAATTAATTATTATGTTATCTATAGAATAATGTTTATTTAATAAAAATCATATTTAACACAATGGTTGGATGGTTGGAATATTTTGTTTGATTGAGAAGTACTTATTGTTTGAATAAACATTATATCTAAGAACTAAGAAATATTCCTTTAGACGAATTTATAACCAACTACAATACATTTTTATATTAATTCCTACATAAATTATTAATATATTTTACAATAATACCTAATAAAAGTAAAAATTTTTTCTCAAATTTTAAATTAAAAATGATGACATGGATTATACTGTGAATAGAATTTTTACATGTCCACGATTTATGCTCCACATAGTTTTTTTTGTGTGTTGAACAATTTGCTAATAATAATCAACAGTTATTACTTTTTAGCGTATAGACGTCTTACATTGTTTTAATTTTTTTTTTTAAATTACAATTTATATTTCGTGAAATGTATTTCTATAAATACGTTAATATAAATCTAGATTTTTTTTATTACGATAAATGTACATAGTTTTTTTTTATATATACGAGTTTATATTATTGTTGTATGTATGTACCTTGTTGTACCTAAAAAGTATTTATTACTGCCGTTAAAGATAATATTAAAAAATATTACCTTTGTCGCAGTATGTTCAATATTTGAAAAACAAGGAAAGTCTCTCTGCTGAATAGTAGGTTTCGAGTGTACCTCATCATTTTGTAACTGTAATGGATGTGTTAGATTTGAATTTAATGATAAAATCGATAAATGATTTTGAGCTAAGACGGTGGGTCAGCCTCTATTTTTAAGGATCTTTTATGATTTATTTATGTTCCTACGTATTAGTGATAGGGTACATTGAATTTTTTTTTCCAAAAACATGGCTTATTTTATATAATTTATTACTGTTATTTATGTATGTATTAAAAGATAGGAGGTACATAATGCTGACATACCAAGCGTATCGAATAGGTTTGTTGATATTTTACAAAATAGTCTTATCAAGTATAAAATTGATTATTTCATTAGAACATATTAATATACGATAATCGTAAAAAGTTTCAAGTTCACTCTAACTTTTATGACAAGTAGTGTTTTTTATAAATTCTTTAAGATTAGTCTTGACACAAAACTGGGCCACTCGATTCAGATTTTTGCAGTTTGTTAAATATACCTTTTTCTTTAAATATTTAAGTACATCAGTTTCATAGTTCATCTATTCTTAAATCCTAATGATTGTTTCAGCAATATTAGGTTTACTAGTTTATTGTCAATACATTTGCTTTCTCAATCCGAAACCAACATTACAGCTGGACATTGGTATTAAAGCATAGATTAATTCTATAATATTATTACTCTGTGGATTATCGAGAAAATACTACACAAGGGAGAACCTTTTGTCGCATAGATATGTCACTTTATATATTATATTATTGTAATACAGGGTTCAACCTTAAATGTTGACAAGTTTTGATCTCAAAGTAGGTAATCCTCGATTATAGAAATTGTAATCGTTTACATTTTCTTCAGTACCTACATTTAAAACTGTATTTCAATGCCTAGCTAATTATGTTTGTATCATAACACTGATCATTCTTAAAATGTTCTGTTTATTTTCCATCATTTATGTCATTAGTAGTTCATTTTCTGATGTATGATTAGCGAGTAGGTAGTACCTAAGTTTATTTGTGTTTGTATCTGGATGGATTCGAAAAGTATACATTTAATTTAATTAAGAACACTTGATTAAGATAAGTAAAATAGGCTTTAGGTATCTAAATATCCAGGAAAAATTCCCCTTTCCATATATATGTTAACTACCAGGCATTATTATTCACTGCTGTTAATTTAGATGATATCGTTTACATTATAAAGTTTCTTTAATATTTTAAAGTAATAATCGTGTGTTAAGTCTTATCAAAATTTGGGGGTTGCTTTTGTAACAGATGTTAATCCTAAAATGCGTTCAAATGTTTTCATGGATTATATATAATATAATATGATATATGTTACATGAAGTCTAAACCCTATTTTATGCCATAAAGCTAATTTTTTATGGTTAGTATATACAGTCTATTTAAACAATAAAATGTATGACGTATTTATTTATTATTTGCGTTGTATAGAATATACTTGTTTTACTATTCAGCTGTATTATAAACTAAAATAATTTTATTTATCAATATGCATTTTAAAAAATCGTCTTCACTTTGTCTTGAACATGATATATATTGAGTTATTATTTTTAATAAATCAAAATTATGTATTTATTTATTTGTTATAGCAATATTATTCACAATATTTTTTTCTGTTTTTGACATGTTTCCGAAAACTAAATATTATATTGGTACCTAACAAACTGCGTGTAGATATCAGTTTAAAAAAAAAAAAAACAACAAATATAAACGGTCTTGGTTTTGGTACGTCATAAAGAATAGTGTCCATATTTCATTTCATGGCTAAGCACTCGCGGCGGCAACATAAAAACCTGATAAAAAATACCACTGACGATACTTAATGAACCGTTAAGTCTGTCTGTATTTCAGATACACGACCGTCTAGCGTTTTATCCGGAAGTACATGGTATATCTTGTGTTTGTCCATTCAGACCTGTACACTCATACACTTATGTGATCCAATCAATTGGCTATATCGTTTCAGATATCTTAGTTTGCACAGCTCACAGTAATGGAACAAAAAATGTTTAGTATAACAGAAGTAAAAATATGGAGATGGGAACTCGTCAAAATGATTTTTTATGTGCCAATTTAATTGTCAATATTTATATGGAAGATTTCTGCTTAAACAAAAAAAACAAAACACTAACTTACTGTTCAAAAATAGAACAAAAATGATTTCGCCGATAAAAAAAAGTGTAAAAATTATAGAATTACCTAAAAAATATTATGTATAACAACTTAAAAAAAATATTATTTCAAGAATGAAATAATAATACGAAGGTGTATTGAAATTGTTAGTATTTTCAATGTTGGTTGATCCAAGTTTTAATTAACATTGGTTTATATTGTTAGTTTGTATTATGTAACTTAAGAATTAATATTATTTATAATTTTCATTAAATACAACTTTTTAAATAGATTTAACTTGGGATATTACTTCATGGAAGTAATTAATTTAACTATTATATACATTTATTGTGTTCACTTCGAAAATACGATGTATTATTTCATTAATATCTAATAACAGATCAAGAATTATATTGACTGTTGTAGCATTTTCTATAGATTATTACTTAAAAAATAATCCGTTAATATAACATCATTATTATACATTTAATAAGTACCTACAATGTACTTTTTTTATTTTAGGGACTCAAATTTGTCTCATACTATGATATTTTGTTATTGATATAAGTTCATATATCTGATGGTGAAGTTTAGTGTGTAATGATTTTAGAAAAATATTCGTTATATTTAATTTAACCAAATTTACAAATCACATCATGCCTGTGTTTAAAAATATATAAATTATACACTGTTTATACTTTATTACCCGTATACATTCATTTTTATTTATTTTAATCATATCATAATTATTTTCAATTAAAATTGTTAACATATTAACTAACAATTATTATACTACTTTCAAGTTAATCATACAGCTATATTTATTACGTGGATATTGTATTATATAATGACTTGTAAGACCCAAGAAGTTCTGAGTAACTAGATTCGAATGATACGCTTTTTATGGATTCTAAATGAAATAATAGATAGTTATTGGTTTAAAAAATATATGAATTGACTGCCAAAATGAATTATTTCTAATTGAATTATTATTATTCAGGAATCAATTACTGGTGGCCATTAGTAGCAAAATACTAATTGTTTAAAAATTTGTTTCGACTTAAAAATCGTTGAAATACAACTATAGTCAATTAAATTTTCTTTTTATATTTGGTTAACATAATTTAAGTTTCTGAATTGGTCTTAGTACTGGTTATGAGAAATATCATGTCGAATCCGGTCTTGTGAAAATTTACCGAGTACTGAAATGGAAATAATAATCGCTCCACCTATAGATTATCCATGTCATAATTAGAAATATAATAAATAGGCGTAAAATATGTATGATTAAGTTGTATATTTTATTATTTATTGTTACGAGTTTTATGTAATAGGGTTAACTAAGGGTTAGAAAAAAAATATCGAAAATAAATTGTAATTTGTCATCAACGTGAAAACAAGATTGTTTAAAAAGAACAATATTTTTATCTCGAATATCCAAATACCTAATTAAATATACTAGGAAGTATTTTCATCACGAAACTGATAATTTTAAACAAACTTCGTTTATTTACAATATTTGACGTCACGAACAATTTATTTTTCTGACCCAAGATTAGTCAGTAGTATACGTTTATTTGTAATGTTTTCCCTATACTTGATAAAACTGGGTAAAATAATTAGTATATATATATGTAGGGGAAAATATCCTTTTCCACACCCTTGTCTAATACCAGGTATTGTTGTTTACTGCTGAATTGTTTATTTAATTAATATGATTTAGATTGTAAACTCTCATTAATATTATATGAATTGTTCAACTATTATGGTTACCTATTTCATAAAACTAATGTGTTGTGGTTTAGTGTTTGCAGTAATACTAAATCCATAATCTTAAGTATTTGGAAATTGACGTCTATCTGAGTGACATACAAACGACCTTAAATAATATCGGCTTTGGCCCTTTTAAATGTATTACATTAAAATAAAGTGCCTATTTTAACTCTCGTATATTGCAACTGATTCTAAACTGTGCAATAGTGTGATGCGTACGAAATGTTCTCTGATGTGAGCTAATGTATTTAGCAGAAGTCATATTTATAACCCATGTATAATATTTACTTACCAAAGGGACAAATATTGGGTGAACATCGTTAGTCTCTCAATTATTGGGACCTCTGATATTGCAGTACAGCACGTAATGTTATAGTGTGCACTAACCAAAGACCTTCGGTGAGTTGTAATGAGTTAGTTTGAATGAGTAAATCTAATATCAGATCGATGGTTTATGAACATCCTAATATAGTTCTACGTTGTTATAATTAATTAATCTAGACTGAATCCATATGCTATCAAATATAATAGTAGTTATAATATGCTATTAGAGAAAATATAACAATGTTGCAACAATATTTACCATCGATCATTATTTATCATTACATGATGGTTTTGTGATTATTATACCACTATAAAAAGTTTGTTAGTTTTTACTTTCCAAAATTGCATTAAATATTTGTATACCAAAACCAAGGTATATAATGATAAAAATTATAAAGCGATGAGAATTTGTAAACATTTATCCTCTATACATTTTGTATTTTTGTTATTTTAAAGTAAGTAGCTAAATAACTCCCATAGTTTTTTTTTATTTATTTAAAAATACGGTTCAACTACCAGAGTTATTGGAGTTTACTGGCATAGTTTGAATATTATAATATGTACGTTTTGAATAACTTCTATTTATTAAAACTAAATTGGTTTCTCGTGAAACAAAAGTTAATTAAGTTTTTTATAATATTTAAAATCAGTATGATTCATGAATCCTGATTTAGTGTATCAAGTTAAATAAATTTATTGCTTTTACAATTATTTGAATGTTGGGCTATTTTCTTTAAAACCATTTCGAGGGTTCTTAAAACTATAATTTACACAATTGGAATGCTACACTTCCATATTTTTAAATACATAACTTCAAATTTAAATTGTACCCACGTTACTGCAGAATATGCAAAATGGGGTTGAGATAAATCATATTAGTTAGTATAATTCATATTGATGAATATTGTTTAACCACCATATATGGTAAAAGCTTACCATTATTATTGTTTTTAAGCCTAAAAATTAATTTTTTATTAAATAACCAATTCCAATTATAAGACGTTTAAAATATTTTTGTAGTGTTTTGCAACAAACATGACTTAAAAATGTATATTCAATTTAAAATATGACAAAGAGAGTGTTTGTATGTTATATTTGTGTTTATAAACTAATTTATATCTTTATAAAGACGTTTTTTTTCATTTTCGCTACCACATCCTTTAAAATTCTGTCATGCAAACACAGTTGTTACAGTTACATAATGTAATGAGAAATATATATTACTTGCATGTATGCTATTACCATACTCATTGTTGCTAATGCTTATCACTATTATATAGTCGTAAACGTTCCTCGAATAAGATGAAAGTATTCAAAACATAAACATTATTTGTAATGATTGAACAAGAATAAAAATCAGAAAGAATTTTAACGGGCATTTTCGATACCGTTATGTACGTGTTTGCGAAGTGGCATTTTGGTACTCATGATTTTCCAATTCTCTGATTAAAGGAGATTGAAGTAATGGAATTTGTTATTTTTTTCCGGGAAGCGATTTTATACTTATAAACACAGAACATAGATACACATATAAGTACACATAACACAAACACATACTCAAGTTTTTGTTTCAATTAAAATGTTACGCCTTCGGACAATAAATCTGAGTTAATTGCTTCCTTTTGTAAGGCCGTTGCTACTACAGCCACCGCTGCCATTGCTGACGATTTCGTTTGGAGAGTCCATTTACAATTTGAAACAATAGAAAATGAGAGGGGGCAGAGAAGGAGAGAGAGGGAGAGAGAGTGAGAGTGAGAGTGAAACAGCGAATGAGCGGTAGCCGACAGTGTAAAGTTTTCGATAAGTTCTGAGCTGGGTTTCAAAAATGTCTGACATTCTCTCGACCATCCGTTCGTTCATCCATACAGCTTTACTTTACCTCCACCAAACCACTATCGGTAGCTGGTACGGGGTAGAGGTAACGACACCCGTGGCCCCCTGTTCGCCACCATTGTAATATTTATTATTTGGACTCCGGAGCCAAGAACCGTAATAATAAATGGTTTTTCTGCCGTCCTACATTTACTTGGCAACCGGGAAAGATAAAGTTTGTTTTTCTTCCTTCCAGTACTCTCCGACCATTACCTATCTGCCGCTATAATCCTGGTTAGTCACACCGTCACCGGCGAAAATGTTTATTATTCTAACGTGTACATTTTCAAGTTTCATTACCGCATATCATGGCAAATATTAAGACATAACGTCACTAGACCCAGTCGTCTGGAGGGTTTTGATCTTAATTAAATGCAGATAAATAAGTATTTTTGCCATTGTTTGTATTTTATTGGCTTAGAGGAAAACTCAGGTAGACACATACGTAGGTGTATACGAATTTCCAATAGGACATTTTTGTTTTTAATTTTTTTCATTCTTTTAGTATAATATACCCAACTCTGTGCATATTTAATTGAAATTACAAAAAGATAAATCTATTAACGATCAATTCAAATAATATATTTTTTACTTGTGGTCGTAAAATTTTGGATTAATAACATAGGAATTTATGATTGAATTGCATTGCAATACGAACTCGCATTGTTATTATACAATTGAAAATATGAACCGGATACAATAATTATTATCAACATTTACATATATATTATTCAATGTACATTATATTTTATTTTCAGTAAAATGTTTTGGCCGTAAACCTTTATTGGATTGAAGACTTCAAACACTTTTAAGGTAAGTCATATGTATATCTATGTTAAATAGTATTAGTTAAATATCAGGGAACAATTATGAATACAACTAAGTAAAACTAAGAAACTTAATTTGATAGTTGAAACGTATAATGTTTTAATACTATTATAGAAGTAAATTCCAAATATAAATTGTAACAGTTAAAGTTACAATGACAAGTTATAAAATAAAATATTTTAAATGAAAATACGTACCATATTTTTCAAATGAAAAATATAATGATTGATTACATTTTTCAACTGAGAAACCTTATCGTTTACCACGTTAACGTCTTTATGTCAACCTCTTTCAACCTTTAAAAATTGATAATTATTTTTACGGTTGGAGCTAGGACACGAAGATTTTTAGATTAATTTATGAAAAATATTCTTAAATTACACTTGTTAAGTTTGTAATAATTATTAATAGTATGAATAAAAATATATCACAATATAATATTAAAAAGTCTAAATTATAACTTTTGTCGAAAGTACAAGATTTTTGCAAGGTTCTTTGTTTTTGTTTTTATTTTTTTTCCAAAATTTTATAAAATGTTGAAAATACTTAATATTTATTGTATAAAACTCTATCGGTAAAAAAATTGTATACATTAAGTACAACATTATATAAAGCAATTTATTTTTATAGTTATTTATGTTATTGAATAGTAGTGTACTGCTTTAAAACTATTGAATTTTATGTTATGAAAGTGTGAATTTCATTATTAACTACCTACATACATAATGACTTATGAAAAAAACTGTAATTATTTATTACATATCTATAGCTATTTGTGTAACTTGAATACGATTTATTTTTGAATGAAGCAGTTCATGAAAAATTAAAAATAGTTATTAGTTAATTCAATTTCCATGGATTAAATCTCTGTTTATAACAACGAAATGCTTTATCATTTTATCATATCAAAGGAATAGTATGGTTTGATTTTCTTTGAAACAAGTAAAGTACTATATATATATTATATAAATCCTTTCTTTTTTTCAAAATACTCAAACCATGAAATTAGATAAACAAAATACTTTTACAAAAGTTATCACAAAAACAACAAATTATTCTGTGGAGTTTAAGTAAAATGATTTATGAATATTATAAGTAGACAAGTTTTATTTTTAATTTTATGAACAATTTACTTATTCCAAACTTGAGATACTAATAATCAATTTTTAACATAAGTTATATGTACCTATGTTAGTATTCATAATTTATTCAATTATTAGGTATAGTTAGTTTGTATACCATTTTAAAATAAAATGTACAATATCTATTCAATATTGATGTCACATTTTAATTTACTTCGTGTTATTAAATCATAATAATAATTGACGAACGTTCTTAAGTACTCCACGCATCTTCGTACACCTACTAAAAACCATCGTACAATCGTTAATTAACGTCTTGGTGATTTGTTTGAGGTAGACCAGTTCGGTCTTTGTACCCTAAGTTGTCACCTTTCTATTTTATTTATGGGTGTTTTCTGTCAAACAAGTCTTGTGCTAATGGTGGTTCGACAATTATTTTCAACCATACTAAATAAATTTACTTCAACTGGACTATTCTTTAAAATCGAGTAACACGTGAGGAATAATATTAATATTAATATAATTAGTGTGATCGTATATAATTATGCTTTATAAATAAATAAAATCATTTTGATTTTTCCTAAATTTTAAATTTTAATATTAACTGATGATACCGTTAATAATATATTTGTTTATAAAGATGCATTATATTAAATTCAAACTTTAAATGTAGGATAATACAACTAACTCTTACAGTATTATCTCTGATTATTTTTTTTTCCGTGACATTATTATGAATATCTCAATAATTTTTTAAAACTATAGAAAAATTGTAGATTTGAGTTATAAGTTATAACTATCGTTATAATCATATAAATAATGAACTTAAGTTAAATAAATATACTTATTTATCTGTACACAAAAATGTTTCTGAATATTCTTATGGAAAAAAGTTGGCACCTGACATTAACGTAATTATCACGTTCAACCACTCCGTAGAGATTTTAAAGGTATCTTGAGTCTTACTTTCATACTTTTAACTTTCAAGATACAATCCACTTTTTATTATCAAATCCAGTTTTAATTTATACGAGTTTAGAGCTCAGTAAATTAACAATATTGTTAAAAAATTAAATGGAAACAGAGATGATTATCTGATTATTTTAATAAAAAAATATTTATTTTAAGCTAGAACACGATTGAGCAGGTTTGAAAGCTTATAGTTTTATGTGACATTGACAAACATTCTCACGTATACACTATAACTCCACTGTACACCTTTTATGTTAGTAGACACTTATAAATAATGATTATTAGCGTAAATTTATGATTGTATATAATAATATGATAATTTATTATTTAGGACTTTTATTAACTATATTTCCATTTAAGGTATAATAAAACAAACATATTCTTTTGATTTAAATTTGATATACCAATAATATAAAATTAAATTTCAAAATATTATACAAAAGATAAAACTATTGTACGCACAAATGTTTTAGTCTATTTTTATAGTCTATTTTTATAGTCTACATTTATTCGTTATTTATTTAAATACGATTGTGACAACTTCTTTCAAATTAATATGTTTAGTTTATTAGTATTTAGATGATAATGTGTTTAACATATTATTTTATTTTAATTTTTAATTTTATATATGTCACCGGTAATATAGGTATTTTGAAAAATGCCTATGCATTATGAATACTGCCGACTCATTTTAGGCAATGTAAATAAAACATATGATTTTCAATATTATTTTATATATAACCTAGGTATTTTATAAAATACCTAGGCTTTATGTAAAATACTAATTTTTTTTTTAGGCGAAGCACAAAACAATTTATCATAATATGTTATAATATTATATTAAGATTCTAATAATTATTATACATTATTACTCATATTACAAAATTTATTTTTTATCTATTATTATATTTTTATACATAGGTATTGCTATATAATGAATATTATTGTTATATTAAGTACTATTATTGATACATTTTACTTAAACTACCAGCTAATTATTGCAACATGTTGTAGAAAAATGGTATTTTGAAGTGGACAAAACATTATTTTTAAGGGAAATGCACTTTTTATTTTGACACTTGTCTTACAAACACATTTTAAAAATCCTTGGCCAGTTTCTGTCAACTGTTCCTTTGCGACTGTTCGTAACGCCACTTCTATGCCTGTTGGAACCTCGTAATTTGTAGTAGTTTTTTCTGACATACTGACTTCTGGCGTAGAACTGCTTCAGAACTTTAATCTTTATTGCATCAAATCGTGCACACACGGACACGGTACGCGCATTTACGATAAACTATGAGTAAAGTCGTTGGTAATTGGCGAAACCCGATTTTGTTTATTTTTATCATATTTCTTACTCCACGTTGAGCATTATGCATAATGCCTAGGCAAAGATCGTACTATGTATATTTCCGAGTGATTTTTGGCATTTTATATGACGCCTAGGTATTTTGGAAAATATCGGATTATCCATATTGCCGATAACATATACATTGTAACTTATTATGCATTGAATTACTAAAAAATATAATTTTTTTTCTTTTTGTTTATTTGATTTTGTTTCTCAACATAAGTATAGAACATTGTGCCGATGAACATCCGTCCATCCGTTAGTTATCTGCAATTGCATAGTTACGATTATTCATGTTATTATTTGTAATTATTTATTGTCCGAAGTTAGTACTATACCTAGTAAGTTGCTTCTAATAACGATTGCTTATATTAAGATTGTTCAACTGTTCTATTCAACGTGAATTGTTTTTTGGTACCCAAATATAAAGGTTACAAAATAATTTTTAAATATTGTAAATGGAATTATAATTAATTGCGTTATATTGAAACACTTTTAGAAATCGGGAGTTTAGCACGCTCGCAGTGTTCTTTCCTTAATTATTTGTTCATGTTTTCAATTTATTGTTAAATTATATTTTACAGTTATTAATAATCATTTATTTTAATTGTATTAGTTATAAATATCAATTAAATCATCATTACAAAGTGAAACCGTAGAACTATTTAAGTATTTTTTTGGTTATTGCAGACGTTTTTAGTATAAGAAAATATATTTATAACATATGCTATCTAAATATATATATATTTTTTTTATTTTGGAAAAAATATTTTTCAGAATTGTATAATATTTTATTGGGTATTTATAATGTCATTCAAATACTTGACTCATGAACCTTACGTTTTTGTTCTTAAATATACACTGAGACATATTTTATTTATGAATAAGACTTACTTTTTAAATTCCTTGTTATTTGACTTTTGGTATGGTAACCTTGTATGCATATTAAGTTGAAAATATTTATTTTTTAAATACTCAATTTTTTTAAGACTAATTTTTCTATTTTAGTTATTGAACATGTGCATTATGAACCTAAAAACCATATTACAACCTATAATATAATATTAAAGGAGAATTTGTACCTAAAAAAAAAAATGCTGTTATCGAATCATATAAAATGTAATAAGACACGGCTCTACCGTTATTATCGTTTCCATGACATTCGTGAAATCAAGTTTTTATGTTCTACACTCCACAATCAAAACGTTGAGCACGTACAATGATACGTTTGGCTCGATCAGCAATCAAATGGGATTTCCCTATCCAACGGTTGACGCTGTCGGACCTTATGATAAAACGACATATATCCCTCTGGTCCTTTGGTCATAAAGACTTAATAACTTGCGGGTTTCAAACATATATTTTCTACGAGATAATAGCCTTCAAATGCGTCTAAATCCTAAAAGCACCACTTCGATCACCCCTTTCTCCTTCCATTCTGTAAGCATGGCCGTTTTCACAGTGAGCGTTTTATTTGTCCTGAATAGCCAATTTTTAGTCCTAACACAAACAGCCTACAAAATGGAAACAGTGCATTATATATGGTTAGAGAACGGCAGGGGTCGCTTAAAATAGCAATGGAAGATTTTTCTCGAGCACAAATCGGGTCATCAATCATGTGTCAACATTGCCCAATGTTTCAATGCTTAGATTTAGGTGTATAGATTCCCCTCTAGCGGCTTAAAATCGTTGGATAAAATGGTTTTGTCGATTAAACAAAAATAAAAATAAATGTATGTATATATAAACAAAAACAAAAAAAACAGTAGTTTTAAATTAATGTCCATAGTTAGTTGTTTTTGGTGTACAGCTAAACTATCACTTTTTGCAAATTATAAGTCGTTGAACTAAACTTTAAATCATTTCTTAATTATTGGCATACTGTAATATTTAGGCGGTGATTCCCTAATGCTTATACTAATTACTTCTTATAATTTCTAATAATTTATTTTTTACATTATTTCTGACATTTTTAATTTTTGAGCATACTAAGCTTTAAGGATAATAAATCAAATATTTAGATTTTTTATGCCATTTGAGTAGTATTCTGTGGCGAAACCAACTTCTTTTTTTCAAATCATACTATTTTCATGTTAATTGTTAAGCAAATTACTATTAGAAAATATCGATGTATCTTCATTGAAATTTGAACTTTTTCGAATTAATTTTTTTTTTTGAGGATTAATAGGTCTACGATAATACATTTGGATTATATTCAGGAGGTTACAATTATTTAAAAATTGTAGTCATTGATATTAATCTATAAACATGTTATGACTTTAGTAATGACTAGATTACATTTTCATTACTTTTATTCTTAGCATGAACTATTTGATAACTTATAAATTGCTTGTTAAAATTTTGATTTGGATACATCGACATTTAAAAAAATCACCAGTTTCACAATTTATAAGAAAAAATATTGGTGCTCAACAAAAAGTAACTGACTCATAAAATAATGTAAAGAAATATGATTTCAAAATGTTGTGTTTAAAAATATTTAAAAATTAAAAAAAGTCAGAATTTGAATGAATTCGTTATTAAATTAAACAAAGGCGGTGAGTATGCTTGGTCGATCATCCCATTAAGTTATTTTGAGCAGAAATTATTTTTCTCGACAAATAATTTTGCTCAAACATTTTTTAATTAGAAAGTAACATTCTTAATGATTTTTAGTCCATTTCACGTATAGTGTTAATTCATATACCTTCACTCACTCACACACACACACACACACACACACACACACACACACACACACACACACACACACACGCGCACACACACACATACACCGGACTCCTGATTTNCACACACACACACACACACACACACACACACACACACACACACACACACACACGCGCACACACACACATACACCGGACTCCTGATTTATGAACACAAGATAATCATTTCCACACAGTATACATATACGCAATCAGGACTATATATATATATATATATATATAAAAATTTAGTTCCAAGAGATTTTAATTGAAAAAGTTCACCAAAAACTCGGACAACGGGTTTGCGATTCAGCTGAATTATCTCGTGATCGAGCTGACTGAGATTCATACTAGTGAACTCACGCAGTTGTTCCAAAATATGATAGCGTATTGGATGGTGATAGAGTAAACAATAACGTATCTCAGCTATTGTGTTTTAGAAATCCTTTTTCGAATAGACACTCGAAAAGGAAGCGTCGTATTGTATTATTATGCATTCATACTTTCAGTTCAGTAAAAAAAAAAAAAAAAATACAACTTGTGAATACCAATGACTTGAATAAAATAGGGCCAACAACGTCCCTTGACAATTAACTTATCTCTGTACGACTGTACCTTTCGGTTTATTATACACACAGCTCTAATAATATAGTGTAGTTTTTCAGTACTATTCAAGAATAAAAGGTAGTACAAACAATACCTTAATGCCAATATTTGACGTTGTGGTTAACAAGATTATTAGATAATTAATTGTTATAATTTTTAATTAAATATTATTCTTTTTTCTAAATTTAGTGTTATTTTTTTTCGTGGGGAGGGGAAATCTAATAGTTAAATATCTTTTATCTATTGTATCAAAAATTACAAAGGGTGTACACCTTCCTTTTCCTCAAATAGTTTACTAATAACAAGTGTTTACATACAATTTATTTATACATAATATATAATTAATAAACGTACATAAGTAAATAGTGGTTTTGAAGGATTTTAAAAATAGTGAAAATATATGTAGAGTTTGTACTATCCATATAAGGATATGTATAATATAATGTGTGTAACTTCAAGTTTATCTGTGTCTGATAGAACCTAAATATTTTAACGAATAATTATTAATTAATTAAAAATAATATTCAATATTAATGATTTAAAATATGTTTATAATACATTGCAAAGTGCAATAAATGATAGAGATTAAAATGGAGCTTGAGGTCAAAATTATATCTCTGACACCAATATATAATTTCAGAGGGAGCAACTATTTACATTTTTCCTACATACACCCACAGGTAATAAGTAGTCAAACTAATTTTTTAAAATCTTAAGATTTTCAACATTAATGAAGATAACAGTACTTAATTTATTTTTTGTCTTGTAAAATTTGAGTTGTGTTATTCAATCCATCACAAATTGTTAATGATATTTGCGAATGACGAAATCTCGACGTATTTACCTAAGTATTTTATTGTTACTAAATTGTTTCAAATAATTTAATTTATTAAATATTATGTTCAAACATTATATTATCACAGAATCCACTCAGCTTTTATTCATAATCAATATAAGTTTTATAAACGAATTGTTCCCAATACGTAGTTTTATTCTCCTCATCATCATCATTATTATTATTGTTATTATGATCATGATTATTACTATTGTTTTATTACTATTTATCATCAAACTTAGATCAATAATTATAGTTAGAATACAACTGAAGCTCATAGTGTCACGAAATAAAATATAAAAACATGAATAGACTTAAATGAGTTTTTTACATTAAAATAATATATGCGATACCATAACTATTACTTTGGTTTAGATGAGATTTCATCGATTTCATTGATTTAATATATTTAATATACTTAAATATTTTAGAATTTAGATGAAACAATGTGTGTCACCAATGAAGACGTTCCTTAAAATATCTTCTTCACTTATCTTCAATAAGTCTCAACTTGTCTTTAGAGCTATCTTTTCCAATTATATGGTCCATACTATCTTAGTATGTATATTAAACATGAATATCATTTTCCATCATATTCTACGATATCCCTCTCGAAAATGTTATTTATGGCATACATTTACCAACAAAATATAAGAAGGTATCTAAACCCTAATGGTTTTTCTGATATCTATATTTGTATCTAACAAATAGCATACATTTGATAGCTTATCTGATTTTTTGTTTGTATTCAAACTTATTTGAGCAAAAGAATTTTTCATCAATTTCGAAAAGAGTTTTTAACTCCAATAAAAAAGATAAGACAAATATCATAAACTATAAAGTTTAAAATAAGACAATTTTAGCATTAACTCTCTACTTTCAATAATTATAATTCACTTACTTATATTTTGTTTTTCATTATTGTTGGTAAAGGACAAAAATACGTCAAGTCGACAGAATATGAGAATTTATTCTTATAATTTATTAAATTAAACAAATTAAGCAAGCTGTCTATACGAGCAGGCTAACATCCGATTTCTAGACGTATTTTAGTACAACGAAATAACCTAAAACATCATTCACAATTTAAGAATAATTTGGTAACCTTCATATTTTGGTATCTATTTTTAATATTATCTAGGATGAATCAATTTAATTACCTACTCTTATTTTTATATTTTTTCATGATCTTGTATGAAATTATATCTTTAAATAGCACCGTTATAAAATTGTAATCCAAACGATTGTTATTATATACGGATACAGTAACGATGGACAATAAATATATACTTATCTTAACATCGACAATCATAGTCATAACTGATTGACGGACAAACACAACAGGGATATAAATGGTTTTAAACTTATGTTTAAGGTCATTAAAATATTTATGCATATATAAACCTAAAAACCTCCACCCAAACCATTAAAAGGCGCTTTTTTAACCACTGTATTTCATAGCAACAATTAGAAAGGATGATTTAATGTATTGTAATCTTTAATTGATTATTTCAAACAAACGTTTTAATAGTTGAATCTCATTAATATGATGTATACGTAGTACATAATGTAATATACATCGTTTTTTTTTGTTTTGTCATAATATCCTCAATGTAGATTAAAAAATTCTTCGAAACAACAGAAATTATAACATAATTTTAGGCTTTTAGTGTATATAGAACACTTACTTTAACTGATATTGATGTCTTTTTTAGTATCTACTACAACTTACTGTTCTCTGTAAATTGTTTTTTGTCAAATCTTGTAAAAAACTGAAACTACAAAAAACGATTGATAAATGAGCTTCGTTATATTCAATATTTAGATGTTATATTAAACTTATATTTAAGATATTAACAATGGTTTTATATCGCACTCTAATAGATGTATAAACGATTTAAAATGTGTACCTTAATGTATTATTAATAAGACAGAGTAGTTTTAGGAGTTTATAAAAAATAAAAATTATTTAAAAATGTTATTTTAATTGCACTATGAAAATACAATTAAACCTAAAAAAATAAAATATAATACTTAAATTGATTACATTAACATTTCATTTTAGTTAAATGTTGTACTCAAATATTTGAAAATGTATGAATATATATATATATATATAAAAGAAGTTTTAATTTATTTATAATATTATACTTGTATAATTGTATTAAGTTATTACGATACTAGGTAGATAATATTCGTAGGTGATGTTTACAATAGATGATATAAATTTATTAAAATCTATTTTATTTTTAATAGCCATGATATTTCCATCAAAGGAACAATACTAAACATACTATTTCTCAGCATTAACAAATATGATTCGATGACGAAATTTATCATAAGGTCAAAAAAAATTATAAGAATAATACAATTATCTAATCATTATAAAAACAATAAACGTCATTAGTTCTTTGTAAAAGTCTAATTGATAGTGCCCGGTCTTTCAATAACGTAAAGTATGAGATACAAATTTTGAATTTGTGGACCAGGTGGAGCCATATTATTATGAGATATTTTTCTCTTCTTTCATATTTCTAAGTACCTATTCTAAATGTCCAATATAATTTATAGTCTACGGTTCGTGCCTTCTATCCGACGCTAGCGATTTATAGAAATATACACAAGACGTGGACTAATACGTCAGGCTATGTCTTAAGTCGAAAAGTCGGATTTTTTTTATTCATTTTTAAACTTTTTATCCGAATCATAAATTTCGATTCGTCTACAAACCACAGTTTTGTTTTGAAACAATCAATATGAAGTTTAAATAAAAAGTAATAATAGTGGGTAAATCCTGTGAAATTTGTAATTTGCTACTTAGCAAATCTAAAACGTTTATTCTAATTAATGAGGAAACAGTTCTTACTATATTTTATATTTGTACATCAAAGATTATGGAAATAATGTCTGTTTTAGATTATGCAATTAAAATATACGACGTAATTTATAAACTAATTAAAACATCTAAAAGATCGTTATGAAATATTGTACATAGATTGATTTTTATGTAAATACATGTTTTAGCTTACTTTTGGAAAGTTGTTGTCTTGCATCAAGATGATTAATGATATTATAATATTACCAACTATAAACCAAAATGGTAAATTATGATTTTGTCGATGAATAATTTAGAGTTATCTCTATATGAATTTTAAGCACTCTAATTTTCTTATATTATTCATTTACTATATGCATAATATATAAACAAAAGTTTTCAAGTTGTCATCAAAAATTAAATTATATGATTTATACAAATCCAGGATTTCCACAAATTTACTGTGGTTTGACACTATAGAACATCTAGATTCTGAATTAAATATTATAATATTAAATGTACAATACAAGAAAAAAATGTCAAGATATTGTTTAATTTTGAAATTAAAATATTGTTTGGACTTTAAATGCGTTAAAAAAAACCTTGGTTAAAGGGTTAAACGGAAAAAGCGTTAAGCGTTATCAATTACCTACTGTAGGTATTATACATATTAAATACTATAAGTACTAAAATAATAAAACGTTATTGCATAGTTTTAATTGCATAATCAATAATAATACTGTTATAATAATATACATAGTAATATCTATTCATTGTATCAATATAATTGTGAAGAAGTTTATGATACCCATGAATTATACGGTTGTACGATCTTAATATTCTTTCTGTATTCTCCAATACAAAAATATATTAATGATAAGTGAGCCTGATTAATTGAACCAAAACTTTTAAACTATATTCTATCGGAAATTTATACATCTTCTTAATTATTATCGGTTATACAAAACTGAGATTGGTTTTTTACCAAACTAATATATATTTATTAGCACTATATTGTATTGTAAGTAGCTTTTAATATTATTCAATAAATTATTAATTTAATAATATTAATTTACTATCAGTTTTAACAAAATAAATACCATTATATTTTTAATTAATACTTAATGAAAAAAAAAAATTTGGTATAAAATTCGATTTACGCGTGATATGTATTTCAAATAGATTGTTCTTTTGCAAATTTAAAATTTGTGGGACAATAGGTACTCTATTCCCTCTACTATACATTTGGTGTTGTATGTAATCTATACACACAATATTTTTCATCAATATTTATAGAAAAAAACTAAAAATGATTTAAAATACCTCAAAAGGGTTTAAAAATATTTTGAAAAAATGATAATTCATGGAAAATGGTCGTTTAAATATTTGGTGAACATTTTAAGTATCTATTGTCATTTGTTTTTGAGTTACAAAATATAATATAAGTAACGAAATCGATTTTGTCAAAAATTGATTTTGCTTTATAATTTCTTTTTTTGCTGCTTTTTCCGATACTTTTTAAAACTTTTTGGAATTTTATACTTTTGAGACCCCCTAAAGCAACAACTAGATTCACTTTACTAATAGAAAAGATGCTGAGTAGATAATTGGAGCATTTCTATTGTCCCATAAAGCGATGGCAGACCGAAAAAAAATCACAAATCATTGTAAAATCAATACATTTATCGAAGCGGAGCGTTCAGAATCTAAAATAGGTAATACAATATAAAGTTATTGAATTAAATGTAAATATAGATAATTCTCAAATATATCTTCTATAATATTGCTAGTTTCATCCAAACATTTTAAAAACATGGTTGAATTAAACTGACATTTAGTATATTTCATTATTGACATTTCATTATTTAAATAATTGTAAAAATTATTGCTCGAAGAGTGTGGGTGGCGATATTATGTAAAATAAAGATTTGAGAGGTAAAACAAAAAAGTATAAAAAATATTATGTAAACTAATGGCAAAACGCAAGTAACGTGTTAGTAATTAATGTGTCATTGTAATCTACTGGTTTTTTTCAACAACGAATAATTTAACAAACCCCGAGTATCTCATCGAACTTATATACATTATATTATTATATTATATCGATAAAATAAAGTCTACGAACTTTGAGAATTTATAATTAAAAATTATAAGTAATTTATTTTAACAAATATTAGTTTTTTTGGTCTTTATATTTGTTCTTAAATTTTAGCAAAAGACAAATTATGTTTTCCAAAGTTTTGTACTAATTCCATAAATATTAATTATACTTAAATAAATTGCATTGAGTTAACTTATCAACTGCTTGTGTAAATAAATCTTTGTTCAAGAATAATATGACAACTTTGTCATCAAATCAATTTCAAGTTTTTTTTTATCTGATAAAACTAGAATATATTGATTTTTTATATTATTTCTATGCACTCATTTTCATTTTATTAGTTTTATTAATTTATTATCTAAAATTGTATTTGATACTCATGAATTAAATCCATCTATATATTTATCAAAGAAAGTGTCCTCCTGATTCATAATCAACCCATTAGAGTTATCGACTTAATATTATGAGAATATAGTTGGTATTATAATTTCACAGCGCACTAAGAAAGGATTTTTCAACATTTTGATTTTAAGAGGTTGAAAGAGGCAAAAATAAATTGTTTACGTGTAAATTGTATATCTAAATACATATTGTGCGGCACAGCGGCCAGTGGGTTTCCATAGCTACAAGCGACTTATCCTTTTTGTCCGTATAATTATGTGTTTGTTTGATTTGTAGATATGAATTGTTCCTAGAAGTAAAGTTCTACACTTTATGTTTATGAATATATATATATATATATATATATATATATAAATGAATCCCTATTTCCCTTGGTTAACGCATTATGCGTTAGCTTATCGTTTAAAACAAATCCGTCTATGATATAAAATAGTTAATTTATCATTTCTTAGTGCACATCTCACAGTCGGTTCAATCGGAAAATTAGTGAAAAATTGTACAGTGAGGTTATTTGATAAGTTAATTACGGTTAGTTCAAAGCAATCACGCTTAATATTGTAAGCAAACTTAAGTCACAGAACTCGCAATAATACAAGTGAAATACATACAAGAGCAAGTCAAACACATCATTTGACTGACAAAAAGGTCGGATTGCAGGTAGCTGGAAACACGCGGCCTGTCGTGGCTTACAATTATGTGTACAGGTATACAATTTGCACGTTTATTTTAATTAATAACAAATTTCTTAATTTCTTATTAGAAATTAGTATTTTTTAATTTTTCGGTTACCATTGGTTAATCTAGCAGATCAGGTTTAAGCGTACAACAAATTGAATTTTCGCACATTGCCTACCACGGAGGCCGAGTTGGACTTATAACAGCTCATCGGCGTGTCCACTATCAAAATAAAAAATAAAACATGTTATTCATATAGAGTGCGCACCTGGCAGGGTGTCGACGATCCACCATGGGTGGATTTTTACCTGTTAATATACTGCACGCATTATCACAAGCAAGTCTCATATAGAGTTGACATTTTTAACGGGTGACGAAGTGCACTGGATCATCCAGTCATTAGTAAAAAGAAATTTCGATTAATATATAGCTCCTTCATTGGTATGTCTGTGAATATAATGGCTTCGTGAATTAGACAAGGGGGTAACTTTAATTGTAATGTCTTTGTCTAAGCTATAAAAACTGCAGTAGGTGTGTAAAAAATTATTGGTCTATTAGAAATAACTAAACAATTATAGTACTTGGATTGCGATTGCCTTCAACTTTATTGACACGTAACACTCTAACGATTCGGCAATGTTCTATACAATTTTAAATTAACTATGTCGCCTTGATGAAAATAGTCTTTGCCAACATGCAATGAAAACATCATAAAAGTTTTTATGAATTCATTAAAATCGTATTTAATCCGAAGTGGTTTTCGTGTAACCATTATATCGGTTAGTTATATGTCGTCACGTTTGATGGATACTCCTTTATTTTTAATTTGTAAACCTAATAATAAATTATGATAGTATACTATCATATATAGTATACTATAATATGCTACAAGACCAGTGGACATTAGGATATAACATAGAGACGAACTTTAAAATTGGCGTTAACCAGCAGCCGTGAGATGGATCAAACGATTTACTTACAGTCATCGCGTACGGGTAAGGACTAAGGAGTGGCCATCGTTCCCTGCGGTTGGCACGGGGCACTGAATAGGCAATATCGCTACATTCCGGTGTAGAAGGTCTTTGCTGTGAAAATAATAATAATAATGACAATATTATGTAATAATAGCGCTTGCAGTTAATTGTACTAAATACGTCTCTTGTGGGCTTAAGCTGTCTAGGTCCAACGCCATTCTCATTAAACTGCCCTGTAAATCTTCTACCAGTGATATAATAATATATCAACGGCATGACTTTAAATTAATCCTTATAGTTACGATTTTAAATTTCAGACTTTATGCGTATACGCTATAATATCTTAATTTTTAATTTTCCGTCTATTATTACTATTATATTACTGTACTATAACAAACAAAAATGTTCGGCCATGCTGGAATAATGAGATTAATAACATGAGATGTCATCAACAGATTTCTAAATGATAAAATTACATATAATAATACGTTACTTTCCTTTGAAATATTATATCTTGGCAATTTATGACGTGTTATCTTTTTAATTGCTACTATAATATAATGATGCTGACTGAAAAGTGTTACGTTACATCAAATTAAGAAATATATTTATTTTCGGATAACGTATTACTTTCATTATAAATTAAATGAATAATAAACTAGCTATACAGTATGCAATTTATTTAACGAGTATTAACCATCTATTAATACTTAATAACGTAATAATATTAAGAGATATTTTATATTATATTATTGTAATACGCAACTTCATTTTATTTTATTCATTTTTTTCCTTCGTGGACTTTTTATAAAATATGTATAAAAATGAAATACTTGCAGTTTCACATTTTTATTTACTTTAATTCAGTAATTATGCAAAGATTTTTTTTATTTCGGTTTTACTCTGTTAGCTACTCAAATAATTTCTGCATGTAGTCAAGTCATATGATAGAAAAATAGTAGGGATTTATGTATTAAAACCACCATACAATATAGTTTTTTTTTTTTAAATTTAAGAGCTGGCTTTCAATTATTTATGGCTTTAGTTTCTCTTTTTGTGTTTTAAATGGAAATAACAATGCAAAGTCGGAAACAAAAAACTCATCGAAGAATAAATATGCGTTTGGTGGATAGCAATAATTTGTATGGGCTATGACAAAATGGAAACAAATTCTCTGGCGTTAATAATAACTTTTTTTTTTCAACATATTGTTTTTAACAAATTATAAATATGAAACATACTGTTTATTGTTTTATTTTTACCAAGTTCCCCTTCGGAAATTTTATTTAAACACAATATTATCCTTTATCACAAAGGTTAACACAACGTAATGATTTATTATTAATTCAAAATTACTTTTTTTTTTATATATATAATGGGACTTTATTGTGGTGAATGTACCTAATATATTAAAATACTGATTTTTGAATATTCACTTATTTTAATTTTTTTAATTTACTATTTTTATATTCTATAGTTCAACTAGAAATTATATATCTATGACAAATTAAGCACTTGTCTAGACTTTTTAAACTAAAATACATGCTATACATACTAATACCACCGTCAACCAACATAATATATTTCAAACTTAAAATGCTTACGCGACGATCTTAGTAGAATTTAATTTGGGTGAATTATTATTATCTTTTTATATTACATACTATGTGTTACGAAAATGTAGACAACGATATATACATATATTTTAAATAAATACAATTTGCATGTAATTTAGAATTGAAAAAAGATATTGTTTATAATGTGTGCTCCGTTTGTTCAATATTATACCTTCACATTTGAATATAGAATATGAATTCATCATACGTTTCTTGTACAAATAAGAATTTAAATACAAGAAATTTAAATATGAAATGTTTATACACTTATTCATGTACTTAAGAATTCTCGTTATTGGAGATGAATTATTCTTCACCTTATTTACAAAGGTACAATGCTCTATATTATTCTACAATTTATATTTCATTTAAATCAAGTCCAATGATACATATTTAATCTCGATCCCTGAAGAAACATTTTATAAATAATTGTACAAGATGATATTAACTTTTCGAAGATACAAGGAAATTATGATGCACGTAGGCAGTGAAGAGAATGTAGTAATTTAATGATTTTGAGATGTTTTCATACATCACAATATATACCATTTATAAATTATTGAAAAGTAACTTAAATATATTATTGTATGAGACAACATTTTGAATTGAGTTTTAGTAGTTACGACTTATATTTTTTTATCAATAAAAAGATTCATTTTTAAATCATACGAGTAGATGATTTTTTTTTATTATTGAACCGAGTTTCGTTAAAAAGGTTTTTATTTTCGTTGGTGTGAAAACAATAACCGGTACGATTATTGAGACGTGATTAAATTTTAGAATAGAATTGAAACAAAATTAAATTGAATCTTGATATAAAAAGTATATAGTTTAAATTAACTTAGCGTTTGGATCCTGCGTACTTCTAAAAACATTGATTTCTTAAAATAATACCATTTCACTTCCTATGAATCAAAAATTGGAAAATAAAATGCATTATATACTCCCTCATATCCAACTAAATTTATAGGATAACGATGAAACATTGTGTTAGAAAATCAATTTTAGTTCTTTCACAATATTGCTCAGAGCTCAAGCATTGATAATATGTTTCAAATTAAATTGTTAATTAATATTATTTATCATAATACAGATTATATTAAGACTATTAGACGATTATTAGACTGATACTACTTTTGTATTTTGGCTGAGCAATATTATAGGTATGCATCACTTTGAAAACGTTTTTTTTTTTTGTTTTCAAACTTTACATATTTATATTATTGTTATAATATTATCATATTATTCTCTAAAGAAAATTGTTTTTAAATTGTACCCTTTACTTATCTTTGAAAATATTTTTTTAAGAAAAGTTATTTTAATATTCACTTAAATTACTGTTGGAATAAAGTTTTATATAAAACAAAAAATAAAATCAACCATACTTTAGATGTATTCTAAATACATACATAATGCATATTATCCTATTCAAAGACTGTGGCTAGTGTGTACTAAAAGTATTTCACAAAAATGTATTTTAATTTAAATTAAAAAAAAATATTATGTTGAAGTTTTGTTAACAGAAACAAGAATATTTATTCATATTTAAATATAAAATATATCATAATAATTCAATAAATATTAATTTCACATCATAATTTGAATAAAATGTAAAATGTACCTAGTCATTTATTTTTTATAGTTTAACTATTATTATTAGTTTTTTTTTCACTAAATGGAAAAAACAATTTCTATGATATCAACGCTTATTTGGTCGTTCAACGTTCAGATGTAATTCATTTTTATATAGTTTTTCGTGTTTAAAGTATTTATGTGTGTTTCAAAGATGTGCAACAAGATATACAACGTCGTACCGGAATACCACTTTAATAATATCAGAATATATACATAGCGTGACGGTAGGGTTTGTCTGGTTTTACGACTTTATTGTGGGAAAAATCGTTGCCTTTCATCGTTTCAGAAAAATAGCCTAACTTTTCACATACCATCGGTAACCGCTAGTCAAAGGTATGTACTGGTGGGGAAAAGTGTGACTTTACACTTCGTTTCATTTACATATTTGCCAATGACTGTTCGGCACACGTAATTTTACAACCATTCCCATGTGATCGTATACAACTTTACTGTATTCTATGATTTATTTCTGACACTATAAAAATGACAAATATTCTGAGTTTGGAATCGATATCCACTGAAAATGACGTGTGGTTGAAAAAAAAAAATAATTTGACTTTTCCTTATACCTGTCATATACTGCTACGACCGGGTATCGCACCATAGAGATTTGGATATCATTCAAACAAACTGGATGTCTGCAGGTTCAGCTGAGACGCACACAAGTGCAAATCAACTAAACGTGGTAACCAAATATTTAAATTTTTTAGACACCCGCTATTGAAACTGGTCGAGACATGTGTATTTCAAAGTGGTTCTATTCAAACATATATATATAATACACACGTTGAGGGCATCGCAACAAAGCCATATATTTAATGAAAAGGGTGTGATATTGGAGGACGGTTGGCGCAGCTGAAAAAAATACGTCGGCAACAACACTATTTATTATGGAAAAGGCGAGAGAACTGAAAAGAAAGACAAATAACAGCAAAAAGGCTATTTCAACGAGTTCCTTTTTTTATTAGGCTCCGTTAAACTATGAATTACACAATAAAAAGGTCTGGAATATAAGATGCACATCCGGCAGAAGTATTCAATTTGACAATGGTCGGAGGTTGGAATAGTTTTTTTCTTTGACCAAAATTTTGAAACAATGATATTAGATTCAAAGATGTTATATACGGATTGATAGACGATGTCCACACACAAGGAAAACCCTGTCTATGATGAAAATCAATTTAATTTTAGTTTTTACCTTAATTAATAGCTTGAAGATATGTTTTCGGTAATTCCAATGTTTTTTTTTTTCTTAATCAATTTATTCAAATTTAGTTTGTCACTTTGAGTTTAAATAGTTTAATGCTAATTTTGTAATTAATTTATACACACTTCCGTGCAGCGGCTGGTGAAATTGGTAACAAAAAATACATTTGATGTAATCGTGTCAGGGTGATATATCTGTTTGCTTTGAAAGCTTTGGTTACGAAAATTACCTCATCCATGTTAACTATGCAGCTTTTCCATTTCACGTCGGATTACTACCCTATCGTTATCTTTTGCCACATTCCAATTTATAAACATAATCTTACTTTTCCGGCACCACCACCTTTTGTTCCTTAAACCAATTTTATTTTATTTTATGTCTTATCTTATAAAAAACACGAGTTTCGTTTTAAAATGTTTTTTGGCGTGAATTGCAACGGAACGCTACTATTGAAATAATAAAAGATAAATTATTTTAGTTTTATATACTAGACATTTTGTACATTTTATTCCCTGTGGTAATATAAAAAAATTCAATATTCATATGTTATTGCCTCTTTTAGTGAATACCAATACTTTTTTAAAATTATTTATGAGTAAATAAAGACCTCAAGCGTTTATAAAATAAAAAATTATCACAAGGTTGTTTATTTTTAAGCAAATGTTTATAGGTACTTAATTTTCTCGTTTAAAGTTTAGTACTTATGCATCTTTAAACAATGACCTAAAGACCTAATTTTTAGCAAAATTATAATTGCTTGTGCATTTTATAGACAACGATTAATTCTTATTTTTATTAAACACGTTTTGTATTAATATTATAATATTATGTATAATATATTACATTACTTATGTACAAATATTGTTTGTTTAATAGGTAATTGATAAATCTCTGAAATTAGGGATCTTTTTTAAAATTAATTTATATTATATTTGTGGAAACAACATGATAATGTTTCCTAAAACTTGATATAGGCATATAGTATATTGTATTAATATCATATGTATCAAGTAAGTTATATTTTATAACACTTGATTATGTTTTGAATTAGTTTTAATGCCAAATTGTTAGTTTTTATATGTATTTTTACTATTTATTAATACAGCGCTACTAATTAGTTTGAAACAAATTACTTGATGGGCTTTATATGCATTGAAGTTCGAGTTCAATGGATACAACAATATCTCTGAGAAAACAATTAAGAATATAAACGCAGGTGTACTATATACTTACGTTTATAATTCCATAGAAAACTTTTCTACAAAGTTAATTTATTTTCCAAAAATATTGCACATACCTACACTTGAAAGTGAGAATTTATTCAAACAAATACGTGAGAAACACGGTATTGTTGGGATTTTTTTTGTTGTTGTTGAGAAACCGTTTTTGTTATTTGAACCATATATATCTTACACAAAAACTTATAAATATTTATTTTAACTCAAAAGTTTATGCAATTTTATTTCAGTTGTTTTATGTACACGAAACATTTTATTTTACATGGCCCATCTGTTTCTCATTAACAACATGTAGTTTATAATGTATTTACATTTTTTTAAAATAATTTTATGATAAATAATACCATAAATAATTTATGATTGATAATATTTTATTTGTGGATAATTAAATCTTTAAATGATCTTTAATTTTTTTTAATATGCATAATGGATGTAAGTAAATAAAGTTATTGTAAAGTTATCCTAGTAAACAAAATATTAAGAAGATTTTATTGTTTTTTTTTTAGACATTCTTCTCCAACAAATTCGTATGAATATAATTTTGTTTACATTGTTTTAAATTTAACGTATTTTTCACATGAGTTTGGATAATTTAATTCTATATTATTGTAGGAGATAAAGAAAAAAATTCTTTTGCATAATGTTATGACATCTGGTGAGTATTTTGAGCATGGATGAATTCAATAATACTGACAGTTATCATTCATTTTGCTGCAATATTTGTTGTGACAATATTAATTTAAACCAGTTTCTATACATAAATAAACCTACACTGGACTGCATTTGTTTTTTAGCTCTCATAGACTAGCAGAGAACGGTTAAAAATATGCACTAAATAGTTTTAATTTTACTTGTGCGTTATTCGTTTGAGGTATTGCGAAGGTTTAATATTAATTGAATATAAAATAATAATAGGTGGATAATTAGACCGCTGTCTATGGTGACAGTAGTCAAATATGTGAAATATGTAATACGCTGTGACACTTACAATGAATATGGGTAATACAATAATAATGATTGACTATTAACCTACCAATATATTATTAAATATTAATTTTTTTTTTATTATTGTAAATATGTATTGATTTTTTGTTTTTTAAAATTTTAATGCGACAGAGATACTATTTAAAAAAAATTACGTTATTGCTTGTAATTTTTTTTTGTTCTAAAATATTAATAACTCATTCATTGTTATGGATAATATGAAATAATGTATTTCTAACTTATTCAATTGATAAAAATGCCATAAATCTCTTTTAAAAAGTAGTGAAAATTAAAATATAACAACAAAATAAATAACGAAAACTTAATTCTGATAAAATGAAGAAATTAATTATGTATATTTGTAAATGTTACAAAATAAATCATTGAAACTTTTTTATAAATGCTTAATTATATTTCTCAGTGTTAAAAATAAAAACACTTATAACTTTAAGTTTTTCGTTTCTTGTAGTAATTTACTACCCGGTATTTATTTAGTAATACATTTAAACTTTAAAAATTAAAATTATTATAAAAATTGGCATAGCTAGGTTTTTAATCAGAGATAGTGGGCAAACATTTTTTACAAAATATAGCAACTATTTTACTTGCACGAGAGCTGTTACAAATGATGTTATTTTTTTACCTTTTTGAAATGAATTTTTATCAGTTCTATTTTAACTATAATATAGAATATAGCGTGTACATAGTCATTAAAAAACGTTAAAAGCACCTAATTTATAATGTATTTATTAATGGATTAAATTTTTCAACTTTCAAAATTTACTACTTAGAAATTATTTTGGAAACAGATCCATAATGTAAATAGCGCATATCAGTTGTATACAGACATTATTTGGTAACGGAAAAAAGATTTAAGAATAATTGATGTAAGTATATATAATTTTTTTTTTCAATTTCGGTTAAATTGTACGTGTTATTGTAATTATAATAAATTATACATACCATTATATTTAAGGCTAGCTATTTTCCCGAGCAGAGAAGTAGCAGAGTAGCTGAGTAGTTGAACTCATAGCTCTGATAAAGAGCCACTCAAAATATTATCTTTTTACTTAATCGTTGTATAAATTATAATGTATAAGTACGCATAACAAAAAAAGCACTGCGCCACATGTAATAGTAAGTACGAGAATATAATAATTATATATTATAGTTATTGTGTCGTCCCTAATCAATAGAATTTGACAGACTTTATGTGCTCATAAATCGAATTCCAAAACCGTTGAAAATGCGACGACGTGTTCCGACTGGCCATTACAGTCGAGTAAAGCAAAACATACCGGATGTCGGGAACATGCATATAAATCATAAATAATTTATAAAAAAAAAATACATCCATTCGTTTGATCTATTATTATAATAATAAAATATTATTTTTACCGCCCGTTCCCATCGTCTACGAAATACGTTTAGTTCAAGGACCTACAACAAACGAGTGCAATGCGTGTACATTAAAATGCATCTATTATGCACACTCAAGCTCGAGCAGTGATGCAGTTTCTACCTCATATTATAATATTATAGTATTACGATATGTCGATATTATATATTGTTCATATTATTATGTTTCGTTCTGTTCCCTCGTCGACCGGTGACACGCGCATCTGTGCAGTTGTAATAATTATACTATTATGTTATATTTTATTGTAATTGTTATTGCAATTGCCCTTTAACTATAGGTAAGTATTTAGGGGTGTACGAAACAGAATACTATATCTGCACAGTGTACGCCTAATTATTATTTCCGATCGATAGATTTATGGGACGCTGCAGATACGAGATGTCGCTCTATAGTCGCTGCGAGATAGTGAGTATACCGCACTGCAGGCGCAAGGTTAATTATTGTTGGAATATGCACGTAGTGTATAGTATTATGTTACCGACGATAGTGATAATTTGGGAGTTTGGGACATAATTGTACTTCCTGGGAAATTTCTGAAATGTCCTCAGTTAGCCAACGGCTCAAATATTTCGTTATACCTACAACTATTTTATTTCAACTAATGGAAATCGCCTAAATTCATTAAAACACTCAATACAATAAAACAATTTAATATCTGAATCGCCGACAGAGTAGCAATATAAGTCTCATACTATTATAACCTTCGATGCGATATTCATATGCTGGCGTCTGGGCTCATATGGATCGTCCCAATAGAAATGAGGATTTTTTTTTTTTAAATTTGAAATTGAAAACAATGACATTATACATTTTGTGATGAAAAAATAAAAATATTTCAATTTGTTATATGGGATCATATTTTGTTTTATGTATTTGTTAACAAAACTTAAACGTACAATTCTAACAAATACAACGACAATAAATTATACTAAATCAAGATAAAAATGGAACTGTTGCAAAAAAAAAAAAATATTATTCGAAACAATTTTGTTTCATCTCATACGTACTAAATTAAGAGTATGAATACTTTTTTCCTGCGAGAAAATATAATAATTACATAAAAAAATGTTAAATAAATGGTTGCTCGCTCTTTAACGAGTGAGTGCATTAAAGGGTAATGTGTGGTCCATATTTTTTCACTTCCTTCAAATACGAATATAATATAATATTATGAACTATTTTAACTAACCATTTGAATATAATGCACAGGGTATTTCAGATGTTTCTTACAAACTTGATCTGAAGCCAGTGAGTGGAATGGAAAAGCTATTTTGCATTTTGTGAATGTGGGTTTATTAAGGGTACTTACGATATCTATTTTATTATATTTTAAACGTTTTGTAATTAATATACATCAACCACATTTTCCACAAAAACCCCAAAAACTTTGGTATTAGGTGTGTCATTCGATTTTTGAAAATTCCAAGCGCTGGAGTCTTGGCAGTTATATAATTGCGTATAATTGGTATATTAATCTAGCGATTCTCAAAAATACTGACTGAACGCCAGTTAACATTTTGTAGGCATCGATAGAATAATATATTAATACAAGTTAATAGAATATAAAGGCTATTATTGAAATTCTACTTCAATAACAAGATGAATGAATGAAATATTGTTGTACCAACCTATAATTACAGTATCAAACAATTTGAAGTACAGTTTAAACATTTCTCATTAATTAAGTAGCCTACTCTCGAAATACCTTCGAATTTTATTATTTAGATCAATGTTGAAAATGTAGAAAGTCATTGTTAGTGATATGTTTATCCATTAAGAGTTTCTATACCTATTGTATTTTATATTGTGCTCACTTTAAAATAGTGTTGCAATTTGTAATAATTAAGCTCATAAATTATTTTATCATTCATAACATATGCATATGACATGTCAGTTCACAATATTAATGATTCACCAATCACCAACTTTTAACTGTAAATGTTTAATATAGGTATATCTACTATGAATTTTAATTTGATAAAAATAAACCGTTTCACAATATAGTAAAATATTATAATGGCCAAAGGGAACGTTTATGGAGATAATTTTTAATCATAACCACGTTGATCAGTGGAAACATTATTTATTTATAACAAGTGATGTTTGTCCCCTATACCTTCATATAGTATCTAAATAGGATATTATAATAACAAAAATCATATATAATATAACTTTCATATTTCGTGATCAGAAAATATTGTCTTTATTTTTTCTAAATAAATGTTTAAAAAAAAATATATATATTATATTCAATTCAATAGATCGGCGGGTTTTGTGTTTGGCGTTAGAAATAGTCGAGAGTAGTACCAGGTGTTCATAGTAATACGCGCTCCACTTATTTTCTGCGAATTCTTTTTTTATAATAATTTTTTAAACTATTAAAATTGTTTATTTCATAGTGTTTTTCCAAGAATGTATTAGATTTATTTTAGAGTGACCCCTATTTTAGATTCTGAGCGGAGTAATGCGCATATTATTGATTTTACAATTATGTGTGTATTTTTGTGGTGAAGATACTTTTTACATTAGAAATAAATAATAGTTCTTCAATTTTAAACTTCGATATCTTCCCTGTCAATTCTTAGTACTTTTCTTAGTAAATATATTTTCTCATTTTGTCGTAATTCAAGAATGAATAACTGGAGATACTTGAAATCTTCAATTTAATTCACGGTTCCTCATGATTTGGTATTATAGTTTGAATATTGAACATAAAGATACAAAATTTATTTTTAAGTATTTGAATTCTAATGTTGACTAATTCGTCAAAATCACGAACATTTTCAAATTATTTTGTAGTTAATATTGTATAAAATGTTCAACTTTTATAGTCAAGGCTTGTAAATTTAATATAAGGTTTCTCATAAATGGTTTATATTGGAACCGAAAAATCTTAAAAATGTTTAATCCAGATTTTCGCATAGACATTATTATTTTCAAATTTAGACGAAATTAGATATTAAACGAATAATAACGATTTTAGATATTCTTATGTTTGTGTATGAGGGGAGAGATAGACCAACCATTTAGAGTGAGTTTCATAAGAGTGTAAGATATGTGTTTAATTAAATAAATAATAGGGTCTGTGGTTCATTTATGTTTGAGTCTTTTCGGGAGCATTTACAGGGATAGAGATGTATTCCTAGTAGGTTTTGGACGTGGGGTTGATATGATTTCGAAAGAGTAGTGTATAAACTACGCTGGTTTAGTTTGGAGGGTATGGTTCTAAGAATTTTTGATTGAAATTCTTGTATTCTTAACCTAGCCATATATCTTTATGAGTTTAAGCATGATATTATGCAATAGGATTATTGAGTATTTCTCTAGTATTTTTGAATGTGTTTCGTCGAATTACAATCGATCAATGTGAATTTGCGAAAATGTGTAAAATGTAAAAATAAAATAAATTAAGTTAGTATAAAATGAAGTCAAACAAATAAAGTGGATAAGAAATGACTAGAAAATATATTCGGAAATTTTGATGATATTGAGCTCCATGTCCCCGACCCCCCCACTTTGGAATTTCGGAATAAAATTAACTCCATTCGTTTGTGCTTCGTTTGTGCTGGATTGTGCTTTTAATCCCGTCGTTTGTGCTCAACTCCTTCCAAAGTTATTCAACTTACAAAGTCGGGGGG